>NW_026609988.1:0-50000 GCF_029499605.1 Hyla sarda | reverse complement strand
ATAGATATGAGATAGATAAATAATAGATAGATAGATATGAGATAGATATGAGATAGATATGAGATAGATAGATATGAGATAGATAAATAATAGATAGATAGATAGATAGATAGATAGATAGATAGATATGAGATAGATATGAGATAGATAAAAACGAAATAGATACGAGAAAGATAAATAGATATGAGATAGATAGATATGATAGATAGATATGAGATAGATAGAAAGATATGAGATAGATGGATATGAGATAGATAGATAGATATGAGATAGATAGATATGAGATAGATAGATAGATATGAGATAGATGGATATGAGATAGATAGATATGAGATAAATATGAGATAGATAGATAAATAATGGATAGATAGATAGATATGAGATAGATAGATATGAGATAGATATGAGATAGATAGATAGATAGATATGAGATAGTTAGATATGAGATAGATAGATATGAGATAGATAGATAGATATGAGATAGATAGATAGATAGATATGAGATAGATAGATAAATAATAGATAGATAGATATGAGATAGATAGATAGATAGACAGATAAATAGTCCGTCATCGGCAGAATATAATTTTGGTGCTGCCCACATCCCCTATAGTTCCTGCCTTGAGAAATATCCCCCAAATAAAGTGAAGTGAGACGGCGCGTTCCCCTGCGGTCTTGGCGTTAGCGTCATGATATGCTGGCGCATGCATCTCATACAGGGGGCGGGGCTGTGATCGCATATCTTTATATTACTATTATATCAGTGCTGTCATACAGGGGGCGGGGCTGTGATCACATGTCATTATATTACTATTATATCAGTGATGTCATACAGGGGGCGGGGCTGTGATCACATGTCATTATATTACTATTATATTATATCAGTGATGTCATACAGGGGGCGGGGCTGTGATCACATGTCATTATATTACTATTATATTATATCAGTGATGTCATACAGGGGCGGGGCTGTGATCACATGTCATTATATTACTATTATATTATATCAGTGATGTCATACAGGGGGCGGGGCTGTGATCACATGTCATTATATTACTATTATATAAGTGATGTCATATAGGCGCGGGGCTGTGATCACATGTCATTATATTACAATTATATTATATCAGTGATGTCATACAGGGGGCGGGGCTGTGATCACATGTCATTATATTACTATTATATAAGTGATGTCATATAGGGGCAGGGCTGTGATCACATGTCATTATATTACTATTATATTATATCAGTGATGTCATACAGGGGGCGGGGCTGTAATCACATGTCATTATATTACTATTATATTATATCAGTGATGTCATACAGGGGGGGGCTGTGATATTATATCAGTGATGTCATCCAGGGGGCGGGGCTGTGATCACATCTCATTATATTACTATTATATTATATCAGTGATGTCATACAGGGGGCGGGGCTGTGATCACATGTCATCATATTACAATTATATTATATCAGTGATGTCATACAGGGGGCGGGCTGTGATTACATGCAATTAAATTACTATTATATTATATCAGTGATGTCATACAGGGGGCGGGGCTGTGATCACATGTCATTATATTACTAATATATTATATCAGTGATGTCATACAGGGGGCGGGGCTGTGATCACATGTCAATATATTACTATTATATTATATCAATGATGTCATACAGGGGGGCGGGGCTGTGATCACATGTCATTATATTAGTATTATATTATATCAGTGATGTCATACAGAGGGCGGGGCTGTGATCACATGTCATATTACTATTATTCTATATCAGTGATGTCATACAGGGGGTGGGGCTGTGATCACATGTCATTATATTACAATTATATTATATCAATGATGTCATACAGGGGGCGGGCTGTGATTACATGTCATTAAATTACTATTATATTATATCAGTGATGTCATACAGGGGGCGGGGCTGTGATCACATGTCATTATATTACTAATATATTATATCAGTGATGTCATACAGGGGGCGGGGCTGTGATCACATGTCATTATATTAGTATTATATTATATCAGTGATGTCATACAGAGGGCGGGGCTGTGATCACATGTCATATTACTATTATTCTATATCAGTGATGTCATACAGGAGGTGGGGCTGTGATCACATGTCATTATATTACTATTATATTATATCAGTGATGTCATACAGGAGGTGGGGCTGTGATCACATGTCAGTATATTACTATTATCCTATATCACTGATTTCATACAGGGGGCGGAGCTGTGATCACATGTCATTATATTACTATTATCCTATATTAGTAATGTCATACAGGGGGCGGAGCTGTGATCACATGTCATTATATCACTATTATATTATGTCAGTGATGTCATACAGGGGACGGGCTGTGATCACATGTCATTATATCACTATTATATTATATCAGTGATGTCATACAGGGGGCGGGGCTGTGATCACATGTCATTATATTACTATTATATTATATCAGTGATGTCATACAGGGGGCGGGGCTGTGATCACATGTCATTATATTACTGTTATATTATATCAGTGATGTCATACAGGGGGCGGGGCTGTGATCACATGTCATTATATTACTATTATATTATATCAGTGATGTCATACAGGGGGCGGGGCTGTGATCACATGTCATTATATTAGTATTATATTATATCAGTGATGTCATACAGAGGGCGGGGCTGTGATCACATGTCATATTACTATTATTCTATATCAGTGATGTCATACAGGAGGTGGGGCTGTTATCACATGTCATTATATTACTATTATCCTATATCAGTGATTTCATACAGAGGGCGGAGCTGTGATCACATGTCATTATATTACTATTATCCTATATTAGTGATGTCATACAGGGGGCGGAGCTGTGATCACATGTCATTATATCACTATTATATTATATCAGTGATGTCATACAGGGGGCGGGGCTGTGATCACATGTCATTATATTACTATTATATAAGTGATGTCATATAGGGGCGGGGCTGTGATCACATGTCATTATATTACAATTATATTATATCAGTGATGTCATACAGGGGGCGGGCTGTGATTACATGTCATTAAATTACTATTATATTATATCAGTGATGTCATACAAGGGGCGGGGCTGTGATCACATGTCATTATTGTCACGATGCCGGCTGGCAGGTAGTGGATCCTCTGTGCCAGAGAGGGATTGGCGTGGACCGTGCTAGTGGACCGATTCTAAGCCACTACTGGTTTTCACCAGAGCCCGCCGCAAAGCGGGATGGTCTTGCTGCGGCGGTAGTGACCAGGTCGTATCCACTAGCAACGGCTCACCTCTCTGGCTGCTGAAGATAGGCGCGGTACAAGGGAGTAGGCAAAAGCAAGGTCGGACGTAGCAGAAGGTCGGGGCAGGCAGCAAGGATCGTAGTCAGGGGCAACGGCAGAAGGTCTGGAAACACAGGCAAGGAACACACAAGGAACGCTTTCACTGGCACTAAGGCAACAAGATCCGGCAAGGGAGTGCAGGGGAAGTGAGGTGATATAGGGAAGTGCACAGGTGAACACACTAATTGGAACCACTGCGCCAATCAGCGGCGCAGTGGCCCTTTAAATCGCAGAGACCCGGCGCGCGCGCGCCCTAGGGAGCGGGGCCGCGCGCGCCGGGACAGAACAGACGGAGAGCGAGTCAGGTAGGGAAGCCGGGGTGCGCATCGCGAGCGGGCGCTACCCGTATCGCGAATCGCATCCCGGCTGGCAGCGGAATCGCAGCGCCCCGGGTCAGAGGACGTGACCGGAGCGCTGCCGCGGGGAGAGAGAAGCGAGCGCTCCGGGGAGGAGCGGGGACCCGGAGCGCTCGGCGTAACAATTATATTACTAATATATTATATCAGTGATGTCATACAGGGGGCGGGGCTGTGATCACATGTCATTATATTAGTATTATATTATATCAGTGATGTCATACAGGAGGTGGGGCTGTGATCACATGTCATTATATTACTATTATCCTATATCAGTGATTTCATACAGAGGGCGGAGCTGTGATCACATGTCATTATATCACTATTATATTATATCAGTGATGTCATACAGGGGGCGGAGCTGTGATCACATGTCATTATATCACTATTATATTATATCAGTGATGTCATACAGGGGGCGGGGCTGTGATCACATGTCATTATATTACTGTTATATTATATCAGTGATGTCATACAGGGAGCGGGGCTGTGATCACATGTCATTATATTACTATTATATTATATCAGTGATGTCATACAGGGGGCGGGGCTGTGATCACATGTCATTATATTACTATTATATAAGTGATGTCATATAGGGGCGGGGCTGTGATCACATGTCATCATATTACTATTATATTATATCAGTGATGTCATACAGGGGGCGAGGCTGTGATCACATATCATTATATTACTATTATATTATATCAGTGATGTCATACAGGGGGCGGGGCTGTGATCACATATCATTATATTACTATTATATTATATCAGTGATGTCATACAGGGGGTGGGGCTGTGATCACATGTCATTATATTACTATTATATAAGTGATGTCATATAGGGGCGGGGTTTTGATCACATGTCATTGTTTTACTATTATATTATATCAGTGATGTCATACAGGGGGCGGGGCTGTGATCACATGTCATTATATTACTATTATCCTATATTAGTGATGTCATACAGGGGGCGGAGATATGATCATGCAGGGGGCGGGGCTGTTATACCTATATACAGTGGATGGCTCTGTTTCTGTGTCGTACTTCTCTGCTCTTATTTAGTAAAGTGCTTATGTTGCTGTTTGGCATTTTGGTCTTTTTCTCACTTCTCCCCCTGAACACGCGGCTCCCGCTGGGATAAATCATTTACTGGCAATGAAATTGATTTCCGAGTGAATCTTTCTTGAATTTACCAGCCCCCCCCCCCCCCAGTTCCTTCTCTTCTATCTCTTCCACCGTTTAGGACCAAACCTGGACGATTCATCACTGTGTCATCCTTGTCACTCGGCCCTAAACAGCCCAAAATCAGCCGCAATAAGCAACCTCATCCGGTCCAATTTAGCGTGGCGGGGAACATCTGAGACGGGCGCAGGCTGACTCAGGCGGAAATTGCCAAATTGGTTCTAGTATATTTTTTGTAACGTGAGTGTAAGTTTATCCCATTACAGGGTGCGGGGGCAGGAAAAACTATGTGTGAACCCAATCCAGCCCCATATAGAGAAATGTGCTGCGCGGGGAGACCGGGAAACCAATCTTATTCATCACATATTGTAATAATAATTATTAATATTATTATGTTATCAGGTAATAATATTCATGATAGTTACAAAAATGGATGAATTACAATTAATACAATTCATAAAACCACAAAATAACTACTGATGACACAAGAAACTAATCTAAAACATCCATAATAAAAATAATCATATAATTAAATAATAATAAAAATATTTACTATTATTATTATGTTTATTAATAATATACTAATATACAATAAAATTGTATACAATGATACAATACTAACAAAATAAAACGTGCTAGAAACAAATATAATATTATGAAGAAATAATAATAACAACAATAAACATAAAATAGGTTTATAATGATACAGTAACAACAAAGAATAACAATAAAAAAGTGAAAATAATAATAATAATCATAATAAAAATAATATAATAATAATAATAATATAATATGAAATAAAATAATATCTTATTAAAGCTGATGTGTCAGCCTGTATTTGTGGAAGAGACGATTGACATTAAAGGGGTACTCCGTTGCTAGACGGATAAGATGTCTGATCGCGGGGATCTGGCTGCTGGGACTCCCCATACAACCTCCATTCATGTCTATTGGATGGGGCGTGACGTCTGCCATGCCCCCACCCATAGATGTAATTGGAGGGGGCGTGGTGTTACAAGAGGGGGGGGGGGGAGGGGAGTGTGACATCACTACCACGGCCTACCGGATCTAATGTTCAGAAAGCCAGGCGTCTGCACGGAGATCGCAGGGGCCACAGCGGCCCTTCCCCCCTGTCCTCATACACATGTGATGGCATTGTGACGGGCCAATCCCTACCTACCCCCTTTATTTTTTTTCTCGGCCATGCCCCACAGACATATTAACCCTACGAGGCACCTGAGGCACAACTGAAGCTGCTTTGCTCTATACTTTGGGTAAGTTACTCTCGGTACACTACACTCGGTTGCCACGACCACAAATAATAAAGATGATGTCAAGGAAAAAAATTTACATATAATTAAATTATAATAAAAATCACAATTAATATATAATATTAATATAGTCTATAATGATCCTATAATAATGCAGAATAATAATAACAAAAAAATATACATTGAAATAATAATATAATTAAACATTTAAAATAAATAATAATGATAATAATAATAGTAATAATAACTATACTAAAGTATAAATTACAATAATAAAACTACAAATTAATAAGAAAGAAATTATAATAACGCAAAATATGCTTATAAATATGCTAATTAATAATAGATAATAATGGTAAGTGTTCAGTCACACACAGTAGATTTCTGCGCATTTATATTGATCTATATTTGAGAGAAATTGTTTTCACCAATCTGTTTATATAATCTTATAGATTTATTATAAAGGTGGTTATAGGTGGTTATTGTTATATTACTTTAGTCTACACTATATATAATGTGCAATATATGTGTATTATGTGTATTTTGTATGTAAGTGTATTTAACTGTATGTTAATTTGGAGTATATTATGTGGATATTATATGTATATTGTATGTAAATTATTATTATATTATGTGGATATTATATGTATATAAATTAGTATTATATTATGTGGATATTATATGTATATTGTTTGTAAATTATTATTATATTATGTGGATATTATATGTATATCGTTTGTAAATTATTATTATATTATGTGGATATTATATGTATATTGTATGTAAATTATTATTATATTATGTGGATATTATATGTATATTGTTTGTAAATTATTATTATATTATGTGGATATTATATGTATATAAATTATTATTATATTATGTGGATATTATATGTATATTGTATGTAAATTATTATTATGTGGATATTATATGTATATTGCATGTAAATTATTATTATATTATGTGGATATGATATGTATATTGTATGTAAATTATTATTATATTATGTGGATATTATATGTATATAAATTAGTATTATATTATGTGGATATTATATGTATATTGTTTGTAAATTATTATATTATGTGGATATTATATGTATATTGTATGTAAATTATTATTATATTATGTGGATATTATATGTATATTGTTTGTAAATTATTATATTATGTGGATATTATATGTATATTGTTTGTAAATTATTATATTATGTGGATATTATATGTATATCGTTTGTAAATTATTATTATATTATGTGGATATTATATGTATATAAATTATTATTATATTATGTGGATATTATATGTATATTGTATGTAAATTATTATTATGTGGATATTATATGTATATTGTATGTAAATTATTATTATATTATGTGGATATGATATGTATATTGTATGTAAATTATTATTATATTATGTGGATATTATATGTATATAAATTAGTATTATATTATGTGGATATTATATGTATATTGTTTGTAAATTATTATATTATGTGGATATTATATGTATATCGTTTGTAAATTAGTATTATATGTATATAAATTATTATTATATTATGTGCATATTATATGTATATTGTATGTAAATTATTATTATATTATGTGGATATTATCTGTATAATATAAAAAAAATATATCAAAAACAGTGCCACCCCTGTTGGTTGTGTGAGGTATTGCAGTTCAGTTTAATTGAAGGGAATGGAGCCAAGTTGTAATACCACACATAACCTGAGGACAAGTGTGGTGCTGTTTTTAAAAGAAATTACTGTAGCTCTGTTTTATTTTTATTCCTGCATAACCGCTTTAACCCCTTAAGGACTCAAACAATTTAATTTTTACGTTTTCATTTTTTCCTCCTCGCCTTCTAAAAATCATAACTCTTTTATATTTTCATCCACAGACTAGTATGAGGGCTTGTTTTTTGTGCGACCAGTTGTCCTTTGTAATGATATAACTCATTATATCATAAAAACTATGGCGCAACCAAAAAACACTATTTTTGTGGGGAAATTAAAACGAAAAACGCAATTTTGCTAATTTTGGAAGGTTTAGTTTTCACGCCGTACAATTTATGGTAAAAATGACATGTGTTATTTATTCTGAGGGTCAATACGATTAAAATGATACCCATTATTACATACTTTTCTATTATTGTTGCGCTTAAAAAAAATCACAAACTTTTTCACCAAATTAGTACGTTTATAATCCCTTTATTTTGATGACCTCTTACTTTTTTATTTTTCCATAAAAGCGGCGGCATGGGGGCTCATTTTTTGCGCCATGATCTGTACTTTTTTTTGATACCACATTTGCATATAAAAACTTTTAATACATTTTTTATAATTTTTTTTTAATAAAATGTATTAAAAAAGTAGGAATTTTGGACTTTTTTTTTTTTTTTTGTTCACACCGTTCACCGTACGGGATCATTAACATTTTATTTTAATAGTTCGGACATTTACGCACGTGGTGATACCAAATATGTCTATAAAAAATGTTTTTACGCTTTTTGGGGGTAAAATAGGAAAAAACTGACGTTTTACTTTTTTATTGGGGGAGGGGATTTTTCACTTTTTTTTTACTTTTACTTTTACATTTTTTTACATTTTTTTTACACTTGAATAGTCCCCATAGGGGACTATTCATAGCAATACCATGATTGCTAATACTGATCTGTTCTATGTATAGGACATAGAACAGATCAGTGTTTTCGGTCATCTTCTGCTCTGGTCTGCTCGATCACAGACCAGAGCAGGAGATGCCGGGAGCCGCACGGAGGAAGGAGAGGGGACCTCCGTGCGGCGTTCTGAATGATCGGATCCCCGCAGCAGCGCTGCGAGCGATCCGATCATTCATTCAAATCGCGCACTGCCGCAGATGTCGGGATCTGTATTGATCCCGGCACCTGAGGGGTTAATGGCGGACACCTGCGAAATCGCGGGCGTCGGCCATTGCCGGCGGGTCTCTGGCTGCGATCAGCAGCCGGGATCAGCCGCGCATGACACGGGCATCGCTCCGATGCCCGCGGTTATGCACAGGACGTAAATGTACGTCCTGGTGCGTTAAGTACCACCTCACCAGGACGTACATTTACGTCCTGCGTCATTAAGGGGTTAAGACCCACATCTAATATATATATTATATGTACAGTGTGTAAATTGTAAGTATATACTAAGTATGTTATTTTTCTTCTGACCGATGTGTTGTTGTTGTTTCTTTCCAATTTATTATTAATTATAATATACATTTATTTTTTTTTTTTTTTTTTTATAACAATTTTTAAAACCTATAATGAGAATTTGCATTCATGATCCGCAAAGTCACAGTACAGGGATAATACACAGTGATGTCACAGTACAGGGATAATACACACAGTGATGTCACAGTACAGGGATAATACACAGTGATGTCACAGTACAGGGATAATACACACAGTGATGTCACAGTACAGGGATAATGCACACAGTGATGTCACAGTACAGGGATAATACACAGTGATGTCACAGTACAGGGATAATACACACAGTGATGTCACAGTACAGGGATAATACACACAGTGATGTCACAGTACAGGGATAATACACACAGTGATGTCACAGTACAGGGATAATACACACAGTGATGTCACAGTACAGGGATAATACACACAGTGATGTCACAGTACAGGGATAATACACACAGTGATGTCACAGTACAGGGATAATACACACAGTGATGTCACAGTACAGGGATAATACACACAGTGATGTCACAGTACAGGGAAAATACACACAGTGATGTCACAGTACAGGGAAAATACACAGTGATGTCACAGTACAGGGAAAATACACAGTGATGTCACAGTACAGGGATAATATACACAGTGATGTCACAGTACAGGGATAATATACACAGTGATGTCACAGTACAGGGATAATACACAGTGATGTCACAGTACAGGGATAATACACAGTGATGTCACAGTACAGGGATAATACACAGTGATGTCACAGTACAGGGATAATACACAGTGATGTCACAGTACAGGGATAATACACAGTGATGTCACAGTACAGGGATAATACACAGTGATGTCACAGTACAGGGATAATACACAGTGATGTCACAGTACAGGGAAAATACACAGTGATGTCACAGTACAGGGATAATACACAGTGATGTCACAGTACAGGGATAATACACAGTGATGTCACAGTGCAGGGATAATACACACAGTGATGTCACAGTGCAGGGATAATACACAGTGATGTCACAGTACGGGGATAATACACACAGTGATGTCACAGTACGGGGATAATACACACAGTGATGTCACAGTACGGGGATAATACACAGTGATGTCACAGTACGGGGATAATACACAGTGATGTCACAGTACGGGGATAATACACAGTGATGTCACAGTACGGGAATAATATACACAGTGATGTCACAGTACAGGGATAATACACAGTGATGTCACAGTACAGGGATAATACACAGTGATGTCACAGTACAGGAATAATATACACATTGATGTCACAGTACAGGGATAATACACAGTGATGTCACAGTACAGGGATAATACACACAGTGATGTCACAGTACAGGGATAATACACACAGTGATGTCACAGTAAAGGGAAAATACACACAGTGATGTCACAGTACAGGGAAAATACAAACAGTGATGTCACAGTACAGGGATAATACACACAGTGTTGTCACAGTACAGGGATAATACACAGTGATGTCACAGTACGGGAATAATATACACAGTGATGTCACAGTACAGGGATAATACACAGTGATGTCACAGTACAGGGATAATACACAGTGATGTCACAGTACAGGAATAATATACACATTGATGTCACAGTACAGGGATAATACACAGTGATGTCACAGTACAGGGATAATACACACAGTGATGTCACAGTACAGGGATAATACACACAGTGATGTCACAGTACAGGGAAAATACACACAGTGATGTCACAGTACAGGGAAAATACAAACAGTGATGTCACAGTACAGGGATAATACACACAGTGTTGTCACAGTACAGGGATAATACACACAGTGATGTCACAGTACAGGGATAATACACAGTGATGTCACAGTACAGGGATAATACACAGTGATGTCACAGTACAGGGATAATATACACAGTGATTTGACAGTACAGGGATTATACACAGTGATGTCACAGTACAGGGATAATACACACAGTGATGTCACAGTACAGAGATAATATACACAGTGATGTCACAATACAGGATAATACACACAGTGATGTCACAGTACAGAGATAATATACACAGTGATGTCACAGTACAGGGATAATACACACAGCTGGAGGAACTATTGGGCTTTATAGTGACACCTAGTAAGGGCCGCATTAGATTGCCCTGTGCCACCACATAAATTTTAGCACTAACGGCACCTCATGTGGATTTGGGCCCCTATAGTTGTTTGGCCCCGTAACAGCTGCTTTTTCTGCTTCTCTGTGACCTCTGTTTGTGCCCCCCCCCCCCCCCCTGCTTTATAGACATATTTTTTTTCCCTACCATAACTATATGAGTCCCATTGTAGGACTAAGTGGCCATAAAATGACTACAAAACTGTGTCCAGCTCCGGCCAGTGCAGAGAAGATGGACAATGTCGTCATATGAGATAAATCCAGTGCGGCAGACTTAGAGGCGAGTGGACAGACCCTGTAAACAAATACTAGGACTCCAGGGGCCCCTGGGGGTCTCTGGATATTCTGCCTGTGGGGCTCATGACCTGATGGTGCAGACAGTGAGGAGCGGATCCATATAATAGTCAATGTTAGGACGAGGAGCGATCAATGGTTGTATAGGTAGAATCCCCCCCCACGCTGCCTCGTGTTAGCAGAGTCCGGGCCGCGGCCAGTGAGCGACGTTCTCTCCGCCAGACGATTACAGGTGTAAATTGGGTATTTGTAAAATTAATTTGCTCTCAATAAAAGCTCTTGTTCTGTAGCCGAGTGTGCGGAGACATTAGGCGGCTCAGTGGCTCAATTTGCACAATGAGCAAATTAAACAAGTAATAAAATCATAGGAGGACGATTACGAGAGAGAAGACTTGGCGCGCAGGACGCGAAGGGATGACCCTGAAAGGCAGCGGCTCCGAGAAGAAGTCATTAGACATCAACTTATGGATATTGGGGGGATTTATGAAGCCTTTTACTCAGGTTTTCCTGGGTAAACGTTTTGCAATATTTTGGCGCAGTGCATTCTTTTGCGACTTTTTATGCGACTTTTCATTTATGGGTGTTTTTTTTATATTGCAGTGTTTTCAGTTGAGTTTTTGCAGTGGTCAGAGATTTATGAATCTGCAACTTTTTGAAAACGTTGCATACTTTGGAGCAAAGCACCCAAAAAGGCGCAAATCACCACCAACTAAAAAACAGCATTCCAACCAACTGTGGACAGCGTTATTACAAAGTCACATCATTGTCGCATGGGTTAAAAAGTCGCCGCCACCCAGGCGTTCTGAACATGATGTCACGCCACGCCCCCTTCATTCATGTCTATGGGAAGGGGGATGGGGTCCTCATGCCCCCTCCCATAGATATAAATGGAGAGGACGTGGCGTGACATCACAACCACGGCCGCTCAAAACCAGAGTTCTGAACATAATGTTCAGAACTCCTGGGTGCCGGCTTGGAGATCGCGGGGGTCCCAGCAGCCGGACCCCCCTCCCAGTCAGACATGTTATTCCCTATCCTTTGGATAGGGAATAAGATGTTTAGGGGTGGAGTACCCCTTAATTTACCTCCCAACCTTAATGGGTCCTGTCCTAGTGTGCAGAGGTGCTTAGAGGTAAAGATAAGCCTAAAAGAGTCTAGTCTGGGGTCGGAATTTATCCAGGAATTTGGTCATGAATGTGATTTAATCTTGGTGTGTGGTCTGGGGTCTATATTTATTTTGGTGTGTAGTTTGGGGTGAATTTAATGAGGAATTAGGTCTAGGGTCTGAATACACTTGGGTGTGGTTTGATGACTGGTTTGGTGAATGGTCTGGAGTCTGATTTTAATTAGAAATCTAGTCTGGGATCTATATTTCAGTATCTAGTCTAAATTTAATGTAAGGTCTGGTCTGGGGTCTGAATTTATCTGTGTTGCTAAAGAGAAAAAGGAGGAGCCAAACATATCCTGGCAACATATTTTGCAGTTGTCAGAAAAAGTTGTTATGGTGTCCTGGCCATTCTACCTCTTAGGCTCCTCTTCAGTTCTGGGTCCTGTCCTTGTACAGCAGTGCTTGAAGCTGAAGAGGAACCATGAGGAGCAGTAAGTGAATGTAGTCTGGTCTGGGGTCTGTATTAATTTTGGAGTCTAGTTTGGGTTCTAAATTTGATCTGGGATGTAAATATTTTTAGTGTGTAAATTTAGTCAGGAATCTAGTCTAGGGTCTGAACTAATTCTAGTGTCTGGTCTGAGGTCTTAACTAATTTTAGGGTCTGGTTTGGGGTCTGAACTAATTGTAGGGTCTGAAGTAATTGTAGGGTCTGGTCTGGGGTCTGAACTAATTTTAGGGTCTGGTCTGGGGTCTGAACTAATTGTAGAGTCTGGAGTCTGAACTAGTTGTAGGGTCTGGTCTGGGTTCTGAACTATTTGTGGGGTCTGGTATGGGGACTGAAATAATTGTAGGGTCTGATCTGGGGTCTTAACAAATTTTAGGGTCTGGTCTGGGGTCAGAACTAATTGTAGTGTCTGGGGTCTGAACTAATTTTAGGGTCTGGTATGGGGTCTGAAGTAATTGTAGGGTCTGATCTGGGGTCTGAACTAATTGTAGGGTCTTGGGTCTGAACTAATTGTAGGGCCTGGGGTCTGAACTAATTGTAGGGCCTGGGGTCTGAACTAATAGTAGGGTCTGGTCTGGGGACTGAACTAATTGTAGGGTCTGATCTGGGGTCTGAACTAATTTTAGGGTCTGGTCTGGGGTCTGAACTAATTGTAGGGTCTGAACTAATTGTAGGGTCTGAATTACTTGTAGGGTCTGGTCTGGGTTCTGAACTAATTGTAGGGTCTGGTCTTGGGTCTGAACTAATTGTAAGGTCTGGGGTCTGAACGTACTGCATGTTCTGGTCTGGGGTCTGAACTTACTGCATGGTCTGGGGTCTGAAATTATCTGTGTTTCTATAGAAGATGGGGATATAATTTAAAGATGTCTCAGCAGTAAACATTGCAGTCGTTGGGAAAGATCATCATAATGGTCCCGGCTAAATGATGAAGAAAAGGAAAGAAGATGTGCAGGTTAGGAGAAGGGCCCTGACTATGTGGGCTCCGGGCCCAATGTCCTGCGCTTCATTACTTAACATCCTCCCCATTAAACTCCCATTAATTGCTCTTCATTACTCCAATCTGTTTTATGAGCAGCTCAGTGCGGGGATCTTTGGGGCACTGGGGTGGAAATTCTGCTATCTGGGCCCATCCTGAGCCTCATGTCCATTGAGTATTAGATTAGTACTGTAGTTAACTAAGTTTGTAACAGATTACAGAGGAGCATCTTGTACCCCCCCCCTCTAAATTGCTTTATCTTTATTGATCTCCAGTGTGCCACTCAGCCCCCAGCATGCACTTATCCGAGGCCGATGTCTACTGTGCATCTCTTGGTCCTGACATTACTGGATGACTTTTTGTGGGCATTTTTGTGTATTATCTCCAGGTTTTGTGTACTGTATATCATGAAGACTTTATACACAAACATATTCAACATAAAAAAATTACAATAGATTTAGGGCTCATTCCCATAAATAAAGGGATTTGGGTCACTTTCCTGATGGCGGAGGGAAAATGATGGCCAGACCTGATCTCCTCAGTGTAAGTGCCCCTGGCATCTGATGTCTTCCAATCCCATTTGAATCTTTTCTTATTAAAAGGGTATTCCACTGCTAGACATCTTATACCCTATCCAAAGGATAGGGGATAAGATGTCTGATCGCGGGGGTCCCACTGCTGGGGCTCCCCGCGATCTCCCACAGCACCAGGCATAGTAAGCAAACACCGGGTTCCTGCAGCAGTGATTGGGAGCTACAGGCTGTGATCGTGATGTAACAGCCACATCCTCTCGTGACATCACGCCACACCCCCTCCATTCATGCCTATGGGAGGGGGCGTGTCGGCCGCCATGCCCCCTCCCATAGGTATGAATGGAGGGGGATGGGGTGTGGCGTGCCGCCATGAGGGGGCGTTGCTGTGATGTCACGATCACGGGCTACAGCTCCAAACAAAATGCTCAAAACACTGGAGCACCGGAGTACCCCTTTAACAATGGTCAATTTTTGCACAAAAAACTGATCCTGATGGATGTGAATCCAGACTTACTGTCGTCTTCATACTTCTCCGGACTGTGATTGTCAATGACTGCAGGGGTGATGGTCTGTCCATGGTGAGGTCAGCTGGGACCTGTAGTGCAGTTACCTCACATCTTGTCAAGATTCTTCTTCCCAATTTCATCTATGGTCACATATAAATGCAATGCGAGATGACCAACTTAGCAACTCGAAGGATAGATGGGCAATGAGAATGTCATCCCGTGGCCAGCACTATGGATAAGGGATTAGAAAAAACATGGCAGCAATTCTCCAGACAGCACCACCCCTGGTTATTTCTGGTCTTGCAGCTCAGCTCTGCCGTAGTGACTGTTTGTAAGCTGCAGTACCACCCATTACCTGTGGACTTGTGGGGTCAGCAGTGCTTTACTGATTCTGTCAGAATGGAAACTCCCTTTGTGCCCAGCCCTTGTATACTGGGTGTCCGATGGCAATAGGAATCCAGGAACTTACCCGAACCTGAATCCAGTTGTGAGTCATGTCATCATGGACATTTTGTCCCCAGTTAAAATGTGTTTTTGTATATGTGCAAACACTGTGATACGATAGAATGGCAACACTTCAGAACGGTAACATGCAACCTTCATACCACCTGTGAGCCCAAACTTCTCCTCTGGAGGAGCCCCTAGAACTTTTGGGAGCACCATCCTTGAGGAATGATGTTGACTCTGAGGACTCTAAGGGAACTTTTTAGGAATACCACTAAGTGAGCTTTTCCAGGCTAGAGTCCATTGTACTCTGGTCCAGATTTATACTGTAGGCTTCATCCTGGATTTGGATAGGATAGGGCACCTACTTTTAGGACCTTATGTGCTCATCCACAAAGGTATACGTACCATGGAGGATGACCACACAGCGGCCAATTATCACTTGTAATGAGGGAACCCAGAACTGGTTTCCTACACCCATTAAATTGCTAGATGGTTTGAACCTGTTGGCACACAATGTCATGGAGGTTTAATCCAAAAATATTGGGAAGGTGATGGGGAAAACAAGATGGCGGACATGAAGTCTTCTTATCATAGATGGATGCGGGTGTGGTAGTGGGAATGGGCATCATGGGGCCACCTCTGTTTAACCTCTGAATGTAAATCTATACCTAATGTGTAACCTAGAAGTGATGCAGCATCGAGACGACCGTTTCGTGCGTAATGACGCACTTCCTCTAGCCGACGCTCCAAGCGTCGGCTAGAGAAAGTGCGTCATTACGCACGAAACGGTCGTCCCGATGCGTCTCCCGCTGTCTGTATGACTCACTGACCTGTGTTGTTTGTTTGCGTATCCTACTGTATGGTGAGTGCCGTCTTGTCCCTTCATTTCTTCATTAACCTAGAAGTGATGGTCACTCCCAGTAATCTCCGGGGTCTTACATCTGGCCCTTGCCCCCCTTCTGTTCGGCCAGAATCCAGGATCTTCCCCACCTCCCCATTTCAGGGATAATTTCTCTGATTTCACGTTTTTCAGGATTTGCGCCTCCTTCCCGCTGTGCGCTGTAATGCCTCCATCTCTTCAGTAAATTTATTTTAAGTGATTCTTGGCAGTGTCACAAATCCATGATGGTATTCGAGCGCCTGGTGTTTTATTCCGGGGCCTTTTAGAGTTTTCAGATGCAGATAACGCACAATACTGAGGAGTAAGAATAATTTTCCTATTAACCAGGGACGTCCGATTCTGCTGAGCGACATTGTGTAAATTTAACCAGCTGCTCCGGAGAACGAGGCTCTTCGATGAGACCTATTGTCATCAATCAATTGGATACACAATGATCATCTTATATACACCCCGATCAATAACAATTGCTTTCACCTTGGCTTGGCCCATCCATCATATGTTTTAATGTGTCCACGGAGAGAATGGAGGGGGACACAGGAGAAAGGCCTGGGCACTGCTTTGCTGGACAGAGACATGAACTCACCGTCCCGTCCCGCAGACGTCTCTCCGCTTTATAGAAAGTGAAGGGTCCCTGTTCTTATGGCCTGATAAATGCGGCCGCCGCAGCCCATGATACATCAGTCTAAATAAGGTGCTAGGACAGCGGGCAATTTGTCTATGTCACATATCAAACAGCGAATAAAGAGTCAGTGACATTTACAAACAGATAGAATGGAAAACAGATGGAGGTTTAAAGGGGAACTTCAGTAAAATAAAGTCAAGGTTACAACGCCGGCTGGACATAAGGAAACAGAACTAGGCTTCATCTTTAGCAGTCATGTCATCTGGGTGCCCTTAGATACCCCCAGGACTTACAGTACGGCTGACAGTCACAAGTAAAACATACAAAGCAGGTATAAATACAGACAGGTCAAGTGTTCACATCCAAGTGGTCATCGTGGAGGCCACTTGGGCGCACAGGTATGGCTGAACAAAAAACTATGCCTGGTAATATTCATTAGTGGGGCATTGGCAGGTCTACTGTACAAACTCATTCTACATCTAGTGTTAAAATGCCAGGTAAAAGTGTTCATATGGTATCTAAGTCTGAGGGAAGTGATGATTGTGATCTGGATGACACCAATGACTGGTGTGATATTGAGGAGGAGGACACTATTGAGGAGATTGATGGTCTGTCCGTGTCTAAACCAGTACTTTTGCCCTCTCGAGTTGTTGAGGGTACTGGGTCCCCTCTTAAAAGGGGGGGGGGGGTACTGCAATGACTGGTTCTGTCTTTCTGGCTGCACCCGTAGGGTTAATTCTGCATAGCTCTGTTGTTTATGTTGGTTACTGTGACAATGCCCTAAGCTGCTTGTATGTGGTTGGGGTTTCTTCCCAGCCTATCTGTACTCTGGTTTCTCCTTTCAATCAGGATTCTCCTTTCACCTACACTCTCATCTATAAGGAAGTCACGTTCTCTTGTGTTTTGCTTGTGAAAGTTACGTGATGACTGAAGCTACCACTCCTTATCTATTGTCTATTTTGGTACTGTACTTTGGTACTGTGATCTTTTGGCTTGGTTCTTGACATCTCTTCTGGTATTTGCATTGTTACTTTGCTATCTTCTGTTACTGACTTTGGCTAAGACTGACTTTGTTTTGACTGTGTGTTTTTCCCTGACTCCTACTGTTTTGTAGTTTATTTTGACTCTGTCTGTCCCTGCACGTAGTAAATAGCGAACGTCCTCATGGTTTTGGACCCGTTGTTTAGGAAGGATACACAAGTAGGCAGGGACAGAGGGTATGGGCAAGATTAGGCTTTTACTCAATTCCTGCCCAATGTGACAGGATGGTATTGGGTAGGTGATGGGCAGTGCCTGGTTTCCCCCAGAAAGGATGCTGCCCCCACATGATCAATGTAGGGATGGTATTGGGCAGGTGATTGGCAGTGCCTGGTTTCCTCCAGATATGATGCTGCCCCCACCATGATCACTGTAGTGATGGTATTGGGCAGGTGATGGGCAGTGCCTGGTTTCCTCCAGACATGATGCTGCCCCCACCATGATCACTGTAGGGATGGTATTGGGCAGGTGATGGGCAGTACCTGGTTTCCTCCAGACATGATGCTGCCCCCACCATGATCACTGTAGGGATGGTATTGGGCTGGTGATGGGCAGTGCCTGGTTTCCCCCAGACATGATGCTGCCCCCACCATGATCACTGTAGAGATGGTATTGGGCAGGTGATGAGCAGTGCCTGGTTTCCTCCAGACATGATGCTGCTCCCACCATGATCACTGTAGGGATGGTATTGGGCAGGTGATGAGCAGTGCCTGGTTTCCTCAGGACATGATGCTGCCCCCAACATGATCACTGTAGGGATGGTATTGGGCATGTGAAGGGCAGTACCTGGTTTCCTCCAGACATGATGCTGCCCCCACCATGATCACTGTAAGGATGGTATTGGGCAGGTGATGGGCAGTGCCTGGTTTCCCCCAGACATGATGCTGCCCCCACCATGATCACTGTAGGGATGGTATTGGGCAGGTGATGGACAGTGCCTGGTATCTCCCAGACATGATGCTGCTCCACACCATGATCACTGTAGGGATGGTATTGGGGAGGCCATGGACAGTTGCTGGTTTCCCCAAACATGATGATGCCCCCACCATGATCACTGTAGGGATGGTATTGGGCAGGTGATGGGCAGTACCTGGTTTCCCCCAGACATGATGCTGCCCCCCACCATGATCACTGTAGGGATGGTATTGAGCAGGTGATGGGCAATGCCTGGTTTCCCCCAGACATGATGCTGCCCCACCATGATCACTGTAGGGATGGTATTGGACAGGTGATGGGCAGTGCCTGGTTTCCTCCAGACATGATGCTGCCCCCACCATGATCACTGTAGGGATGGTACTGGGCAGATGAAGGGCAGTGCCTGGTTTCCTCCAAACATGATGCTGCCCCCACCATGATCACTGTAGGGATGGTATTGGGCAGGTGATAGGCAGTGCCTGGTTTCCCCAGACACGATGCTGCCCCCACCATGATCTCTGTAGGGGTGGTATTGGGCAGGTGATGGGCAGTGCCTGGTTTCCTCCAGATATGATGCTGCTCCCCACCATGATCACTGTAGGGATGGTATTGGGCAGGTGATGGGCAGTACCTGGCTTCCTCCAGATATGATGCTGCCCCCACCATGATCACTATAGGGATGGTATTGGGCAGGTGAAGGGCAGTATCTGGTTTCCTCCAGACATGAGGCTGCCCCCACCATGATCACTGTAGGGATGGTATTGGGCAGGTGATGGACAGTGCCTGGTATCTCCCAGACATGATCACTGTAGGGATGGTATTGGGGAGGCCATGGACAGTTCCTGGTTCCCCCAAACATGATGATGCCCCCACCATGATCACTGTAGGGATGGTATTGGGCAGGTGATGGGCAGTACCTGGTTTCCCCCAGACATGATGCTTCCCCCACCATGATCACTGTAGGGATGGTATTAGGTAAGGGATGGGAAGTGCCTGGTTTCCCCCAGACATGATGCTGCCCCCCCCCCCCACCATAATCACTGTAGGGATGGTATTGGGCAGGTGATGGGCAATGCCTCGTTTCCCCCAGACATGATGCTGCCCCACCATGATCACTGTAGGGATGGTATTGGGCAGGTGATGGGCAATGCCTGGTTTCCCCCAGACATGATGCTGCCCCACCATGATCACTGTAGGGATGGTATTGGACAGGTGATGGGCAGTGCCTGGTTTCCTCCAGACATGATGCTGCCCCCACCATGATCACTGTAGGGATGTTATTGGGCAGGTGAAGGGCAGTACCTGGTTTCCTCCAAACATGATGCTGCCCCCACCATGATCACTGTAGGGATGGTATTAGGCAGGTGATGGGCAGTGTCTGGTTTCCCCAGACACGATGCTGCCCCCACCATGATCTCTGTAGGGATGGTGCCATAACTTGATTGACACCACTCTCAAGGCAGATAACTTATGGACAGTATATTGTACTGCATCTCCAAAGAAGAAGCACTATCTTATGCCCGCCTTGTACCAACGATGGATACCTAGCGCCAAGATGAGCGGACTGTTTAATCACAGGCGGCATTGTGATTAAACAGTGCGCTCATCTTGGCGCTAGGTATCCATCGTTGGTACAAGGCGGGCATAAGATAGTGCTTCTTCTTTGGAGATGCAGTACAATATACTGTCCATAAGTTATCTGCCTTGAGAGTGGTGTCAATCAAGTTATGGCACCTACTGCATCAGAGACAATCTAAAAACACCAGAGACGATTTTTATGACTGTTGATTGTATCCCATTAGTTCCTTGAGAAACCCCACAAGTTGGGGGGAAACGCGTCGGAACGGATACCAAATTGTAATATTTATCTTATCACTTTTCTCACGTGGTGTGGGGAGAGGTCCTAAATAATGTGTAGCACCATTGTATATATATGAGAATGTATCTAATTGCGCCACTGATATATCCCTAGTGATCGATGGTTGTGGTACATTGTCTCTCTCATAGGGGGCTGCCCATTTACCAATAGGACCTGTGTCTCCCTTTTTGTGACATATTCATTCACCTATAGGTCACTAATTATAGTTTATTATATTTTTTTTGCTTTAGTTATTCTTATTTTAAAGCATATCATTAAAGTATATATGTTTTAGAAAAAGGTTATTTTTAGTTGCTGTGATACATAGAGAGGAACCTTTAATCTGACAAGTTCTTTGCTGCTGTGAAAAGGTGATGGGCAATGCCTAGTTTCCCCCAGACATTATGCTGCCCCCACCATGATCACTGTAGGGATGGTATAAGGTCAGGTGATTGGCAGTACCTGGTTTCCTCCAGCCATGATGCCTCCCCCACCATGATCACTGTAGTTATGGTATTGGGCAGGTGATGGGCAGTGCCTGGTTTCCTCCAGACATGATGCTGCCCCCACCATGATCACTGTAGGGATGGTATTGGGCAAGTGATGGACAGTGCCTGGTATCTCCCAGACATGATGCTGCTCCACACCATGATCACTGTAGGGATGGTATTGGGGAGGCCATGGACAGTTCCTGGTTCCAAAAACATGATGATGCCCCCACCATGATCACTGTAGGGATGGTATTGGGCAGGTGATGGGCAGTACCTGGTTTCCCCCAGACATGATGCTTCCCCCAACATGATCACTGTAGAGATGGTATTGGGCAGGTGATGGGCAGTGCCTGGTTTCCCCCAGACATGATGTTGCCCCCACCAAGATCACTGCAGCGATGGTATTGGGCAGGTGATGGGCAATGCCTGGTTTCCCCCAGACATGATGTTGCCCCCACCATGATCAATGTAGGGATGGTATTGGGCAGGTGATGGGCAGTACCTGGCTTCCTCCAGACATGATGCTGCCCCCACCATGATCACTGCAGGGATGGTATTGGGCAGGTGATGGGCAATGCCTGGTTTCCCCCAGACATGATGCTGCCCCCACCATGATCACTGTAGGGATGGTATAAGGTCAGGTGATTGGCAGTACCTGGTTTCCTCCAGCCATGATGCCTCCCCCACCATGATCACTGTAGTTATGGTATTGGGCAGGTGATGGGCAGTGCCTGGTTTCCCCAGACATGATGCTGCCCCCACCATGATCACTGTAGGGATGGTATTGGGCAAGTGATGGACAGTGCCTGGTTTCCCCCAGACATGATGATGCCCCCACCATGATCACTGTGGGGATAGTATTGGGCCGGTGATGGGCAGTGCCTGGTTTCCCCCTGACATTATGCTGCCCAAACCATGATCACTGTAGGGATGGTATTGGGCAGGTGATGGGCAGTATCTGGTTTCCCCCAGATATAATGCTGCCCCCACCATGATCACTGTAGGGATGGTATTGGGTAGGTGATGGGCAGTGCCTGGTTTCCTCCAGACATGATGCAGCCCCCACCATGCTTCACTGTAGAGATGGTATTGGGCAGGTGATGGGCAGTACCTGGCTTCCTCCAGACATGATGCTGCCCCCACCATGATCACTGCAGGGATGGTATTGGGCGGGTGATGGGCAATGCCTGGTTTCCCCCAGACATGATGTTGCCCCCACCATGATCACTGTAGGGATGGAATTGGGCAGGTGATGGGCAGTACCTGGCTTCCTCCAGACATGATGCTGCCCCCACCATGATCACTGCAGGGATGGTATTGGGCAGGTGATGGGCAATGCCTGGTTTCCCCCAGACATGATGCTGCCCCCACCATGATCACTGTAGGGATGGTATAAGGTCAGGTGATTGGCAGTACCTGGTTTCCTCCAGCCATGATGCCTCCCCCACCATGATCACTGTAGTTATGGTATTGGGCAGGTGATGGGCAGTGCCTGGTTTCCCCAGACATGATGCTGCCCCCACCATGATCACTGTAGGGATGGTATTGGGCAGGTGATGGACAGTGCCTGGTTTCCCCCAGACATGATGATGCCCCCACCATGATCACTGTGGGAATAGTATTGGGCCGGTGATGGGCAGTGCCTGGTTTCCCCCTGACATTATGCTGCCCCCACCATGATCACTGTAGGGATGGTATTGGCAGGTGATGGGCAGTATCTGGTTTCCCCCAGATATAATGCTGCCCCCACCATGATCACTGTAGGGATGGTATTGGGCAGGTGATGGGCAGTACCTGGTTTCCCCCAGACATGATGCTGCCCCCACCATGATCACTGTGGAGATGGTATTGGGCAGGTGATGGGCAGTGCCTGGTTTCCTCCAGACATGATGCAGCCCCCACCATGCTTCACTGTAGAGATGGTATTGGGCAGGTGATGGGCAGTGCCTGGTTTCCTCCAGACATGATGCTGCCCCCACCATGATCACTGTAGGGATGAGATTGGGCAGTTGATGGGCAGTGCCTGGTATCCTCCAGACACGATGCTGCCCCCACCATGATCACTGTAGAGATAGTATTGGGCAGGTGATGGGCAGTGCCTGGTTTCCTCCAGACATGATGCTGCCCCCACCATGATCACTGTAGGGATGGTATTGGGCAGGTGATGGGCAATGCCTGGTTTCCCCCAGACATGATGCTGCCCCCACCATGATCACTCTAGTGATGGTATTGGGGAGGTGATGGGCAGTTCCTGGTTTCCTCCAGCCATGATGCTGCCCCCACCATGATCACTGTAGGGATGGTATTGGGCAGGTGATGGGCAGTGCCTGGTTTCCCCAGACACGATGCTGCCCCCACCATGATCTCTGTAGGGGTGGTATTGGGCAGGTGATGGGCAGTGCCTGGTTTCCTCCAGACATGATGCTGCTCCCCACCATGATCACTGTAGGGATGGTATTGGGCAGGTGATGGGCAATACCTGGCTTCCTCCAGACATGATGCTGCCCCCATCATGATCACTATAGGGATGGTATTGGGCAGATGAAGGGCAGTACCTGGTTTCCTCCAGACATGAGGCTGCCCCCACCATGATCACTGTAGGGATGGTATTGGGCAGGTGATGGATAGTGTTGAGCGGCATAGGCCATATTCGAATTCGCGAATATTCGCGAATATATGGACGAATATTCGTCATATATTCGCGAATATTCACATATTCGTTATATTCTCGTTTTATTTTCGCATACGCGAAAATTAACATATGTAAAAATTAGCATATACAAAATTAACATACGTGAAAATTCGCATATGCTAATTTCGCATATGCGAATTTTTGCACGCCAGTCTCACACAGTAGTATTAGAGCCTTCTTTACACCACACAAGCTGGAAGCAGAGAGGGGTGATCACTGTGATGTGTACTGTGAAGAAAAAAAAAAACGAATATTCGTAATTACGAATATATAGCGCTATATTCGCGAAATTCACGAATACGCGAACATGCCATATTCGCGAATAATATTCGAATTGCGAATATTTGCGAGCAACACTAGTGATGGACAGTGCCTGGTATCTCCCAGACATGATGCTGCTCCACACCATGATCACTGTAGGGATGGTATTGGGGAGGCCATGGACAGTTCCTGGTTCACCCAAACATGATGATGCCCCCACCATGATCACTGTAGGGATGGTATTAGGTTGGTGATGGACAGTTCCTGGTTCACCCAAACATGATGATGCCCCCACCATGATCACTGTAGGGATGGTATTGGCCAGGTGATGGGCAGTACCTGGTTTCTCCCAGACATGATGCTGCCCCCACCATGATCACTGTAGAGATGGTATTGGGCAGGTGATGGGCAGTGCCTGGTTTCCCCCAGACATGATGCTGCCCCCACCATGATCACTGTAGGGATGGTATTGGGCAGGTGATGGGCAATGCCTGGTTTCCCCCAGACATGATGTTGCCCCCCACCATGATCACTGTAGGGATGGTATTGGGCAGGTGATGGGCAGTGCCTGGTTTCCTCCAGACATGATGCTGCCCCCACCATGATCTCTGTAGGGATGGTATTCGGTTGGTGATGGGCAGTGCCTGGTTTCCTCCAGACATGATGCAGCCCCCATCATGATCACTGTAGGGATGGTATTGGGCAGGTGATGGGCAGTACCTGGTTTCCCCCACACATGATGTCGCCCCCACCATGATCACTGTAGGGATGGTATTGGGCAGGTGATGGGCAGTGCCTGGCTTCCTCCAGACATGATGCTGCCCCCACCATGATCACTGCAGGGATGGTATTGGGCAGGTGATGGACAGTGCCTGGTTTCCCCCAGACATGATGCTGCCCCCACCATGATCACTGTAGGGATGGTATAAGGTCAGGTGATGGGCAGTACCTGGTTTCCCCCAGACATGATGCTGCCCCCACCATGATCACTGTAGTTATGGTATTGGGCAGGTGATGGTCAGTGCCTGGTTTCCCCAGACATGATGCTGCCCCCAACATGATCACTGTAGGGATGGTATTGGGCAAGTGATGGACAGTGCCTGGTTTCCCCCAGACATGATGATGCCCCCACCATGATCACTGTAGGGATGGTATTGGCAGGTGATGGGCAGTGCCTGGTTTCCCCCAGACATGATGATGCCCCCACCATGATCACTGTGGGGATAGTATTGGGCCGGTGATGGGCAGTGCCTGGTTTCCCCCTGACATTATGCTGCCCCCACCATGATCACTGTAGGGTTGGTATTGGGCAGGTGATGGGCAGTATCTGGTTTCCCCCAGATATAATGCTGCCCCCACCATGATCACTGTAGGGATGGTATTGGGCAGGTGATGGGCAGTGCCTGGTTTCCCCCTGACATTATGCTGCCCCCACCATGATCACTGTAGGGTTAGTATTGGGCAGGTGATGGGCAGTATCTGGTTTCCCCCAGATATAATGCTGCCCCCACCATGATCACTGTAGAGATGGTATTGGGCAGGTGATGGACAGTACCTGGTTTCCTCTATACATGATGCTGCCCCCACCATGATCACTGTAGGGATGGTATTGGGCAGGTGATGGGCAGTGCCTGGTTTCCTCCAGACATGATGCAGCCCCCACCATGCTTCACTGTAGAGATGGTATTGGGCAGGTGATGGGCAGTGCCTGGTTTCCTCCAGACATGATGCTGCCCCCACCATGATCACTGTAGGGATGAGATTGGGCAGTTGATGGGCAGTGCCTGGTATCCTCCAGACACGATGCTGCCCCCACCATGATCACTGTAGGGATGGTATTGGGCAGGGGATGGGTAGTGCCTGGTTTCCTCCAGACATGATGATGCCCCCACCATGATCACTGTAGGGATGGTATTGGACAGGTGATGGGCAGTACCTGGTTTCCTCCAAACATGATGCTGCCCCCACCATGATCACTGTAGGGATGAGATTGGGCAGTTGATGGGCAGTGCCTGGTATCCTCCAGACACAATGCTGCCCCCACCATGATCACTGTAGGGATGGTATTGGGCAGGGGATGGGTAGTGCCTGGTTTCCTCCAGACATGATGATGCCCCCACCATGATCACTGTAGGGATGGTATTGGACAGGTGATGGGCAGTACCTGGTTTCCCCCAGATATGATGCTGCCCCCACCATGATCACTGTAGGGATGGTATTGGGCAGGTGATGGGCAGTGCCTGGTTTCCTCCAGACATGATGCTGCCCCCACTATGATCACTGTATCGATGGTATTGGGCAGGTGATGGGCAGTGCCTGGTTTCCCCCAGACATGATGCTGCCCCCACCATGATCACTGTAGAGATTGTATTGGGCAGGTTATGGGCAGTGCCTGGTTTCCTCCAGACATGATGCTGCCCCCACCATGATCACTGTAGAGATTGTATTGGGCAGGTTATGGGCAGTGCCTGGTTTCCTCCAGACATGATGCTGCCCCCACCATGATCACTGTAGGGATGGTATTGGGCAGGTGATGGGCAGTGCCTGGTTTCCCCCAGACATGATGCTGCCCCCACCATGATCACTGTAGAGATGGTATTGGGCAGGTTATGGGCAGTATCTGGTTTCCTCCAGACATGATGCTGCCCTCACCATAATCACTGTAGGGATGGTATTGGGCAGGTGATGGGCAGTGCCTGGTTTCCCCCAGACATGATGCTGCCCCCACCATGATCACTGGAGGGATGGTATTGGGCAGGTGATGGGCAGTGCCTGGTTTCCTCCAGCCTTGATGCTTAGAATTGAGGCCACAAAGGTCGATCTCGGTTCCATCAGACCAGAGAATCTTGTTCCTCACAGTCTGATCCTCAGGATCCTTCTCTTTAATATCCGGCGTCTTCCATGTGTTATTCCTGAGGAAGCTTCTTTCCCCCAGATTTCTTAGGCTGCAGTGATTATTTTGGACCTTTTGGAAGTTTCTCCCATTGGGTTCTCGGTCACCTCCATTACCAAGTCCCTTCTCCCCCAATTACTCAGTCTGGTGGGCATCAGCTCTAGGAAGGATCCTGGTTGGTGCGAGCTTTAATTTTTTTTTTAAATGAATTAGTAAAAATTCCTAAAATTCTATTTCACGTCCTCATTATGGGGTATTCAGGGCAGAATGATGGGGGAAAAAACATTTTTGTTTTATTTTTGTAGAAGGATCAATATTTACTTTATTGTAGAAAAAATAAAAAAAACGGTAATCCCTAAATAATGCTATATGTGTTTTACAGTCCTGATTGTGCAAATATGTCATGGAACTTAAATTTATTACATTTTACTTATTTAGGATTTTTTCAGACTTTTTACATCTCTCATTATTGTCTGTACAGCAGTTGTTATTGCCTAAAAAACTTTTTGTGCAAAAACATGATGATGCCCCCACCATGATCACTGTAGGGATGGTATTAGGTTGGTGATGGACAGTTCCTGGTTCACCCAAACATGATGATGCCCCCACCATGATCACTGTAGGGATGGTATTGGGCAGGTGATGGGCAGTACCTGGTTTCTCCCAGACATGATGCTGCCCCCACCATGATCACTGTAGAGATGGTATTGGGCAGGTGATGGGCAGTGCCTGGTTTCCCCCAGACATGATGCTGCCCCCACCATGATCACTGTAGGGATGGTATTGGGCAGGTGATGGGCAATGCCTGGTTTCCCCCAGACATGATGTTGCCCCCCACCATGATCACTGTAGGGATGGTATTGGGCAGGTGATGGGCAGTGCCTGGTTTCCTCCAGACATGATGCTGCCCCCACCATGATCTCTGTAGGGATGGTATTAGGTTGGTGATGGGCAGTGCCTGGTTTCCTCCAGACATGATGCAGCCCCCATCATGATCACTGTAGGGATGGTATTGGGCAGGTGATGGGCAGTACCTGGTTTCCCCCACACATGATGTCGCCCCCACCATGATCACTGTAGGGATGGTATTGGGCAGGTGATGGGCAGTGCCTGGCTTCCTCCAGACATGATGCTGCCCCCACCATGATCACTGCAGGGATGGTATTGGGCAGGTGATGGACAGTGCCTGGTTTCCCCCAGACATGATGCTGCCCCCACCATGATCACTGTAGGGATGGTATAAGGTCAGGTGATGGGCAGTACCTGGTTTCCCCCAGACATGATGCTGCCCCCACCATGATCACTGTAGTTATGGTATTGGGCAGGTGATGGTCAGTGCCTGGTTTCCCCAGACATGATGCTGCCCCCACCATGATCACTGTAGGGATGGTATTGGGCAAGTGATGGACAGTGCCTGGTTTCCCCCAGACATGATGATGCCCCCACCATGATCACTGTAGGGATGGTATTGGCAGGTGATGGGCAGTGCCTGGTTTCCCCCAGACATGATGATGCCCCCACCATGATCACTGTGGGGATAGTATTGGGCCGGTGATGGGCAGTGCCTGGTTTCCCCCTGACATTATGCTGCCCCCACCATGATCACTGTAGGGTTGGTATTGGGCAGGTAATGGGCAGTATCTGGTTTCCCCCAGATATAATGCTGCCCCCACCATGATCACTGTAGGGATGGTATTGGGCAGGTGATGGGCAGTGCCTGGTTTCCCCCTGACATTATGCTGCCCCCACCATGATCACTGTAGGGTTAGTATTGGGCAGGTGATGGGCAGTATCTGGTTTCCCCCAGATATAATGCTGCCCCCACCATGATGACTGTAGAGATGGTATTGGGCAGGTGATGGACAGTACCTGGTTTCCTCTATACATGATGCTGCCCCCACCATGATCACTGTAGGGATGGTATTGGGCAGGTGATGGGCAGTGCCTGGTTTCCTCCAGACATGATGCAGCCCCCACCATGCTTCACTGTAGAGATGGTATTGGGCAGGTGATGGGCAGTGCCTGGTTTCCTCCAGACATGATGCTGCCCCCACCATGATCACTGTAGGGATGAGATTGGGCAGTTGATGGGCAGTGCCTGGTATCCTCCAGACACGATGCTGCCCCCACCATGATCACTGTAGGGATGGTATTGGGCAGGGGATGGGTAGTGCCTGGTTTCCTCCAGACATGATGATGCCCCCACCATGATCACTGTAGGGATGGTATTGGACAGGTGATGGGCAGTACCTGGTTTCCTCCAGACATGATGCTGCCCCCACCATGATCACTGTAGGGATGAGATTGGGCAGTTGATGGGCAGTGCCTGGTATCCTCCAGACACAATGCTGCCCCCACCATGATCACTGTAGGGATGGTATTGGGCAGGGGATGGGTAGTGCCTGGTTTCCTCCAGACATGATGATGCCCCCACCATGATCACTGTAGGGATGGTATTGGACAGGTGATGGGCAGTACCTGGTTTCCCCCAGATATGATGCTGCCCCCACCATGATCACTGTAGGGATGGTATTGGGCAGGTGATGGGCAGTGCCTGGTTTCCTCCAGACATGATGCTGCCCCCACTATGATCACTGTATCGATGGTATTGGGCAGGTGATGGGCAGTGCCTGGTTTCCCCCAGACATGATGCTGCCCCCACCATGATCACTGTAGAGATTGTATTGGGCAGGTTATGGGCAGTGCCTGGTTTCCTCCAGACATGATGCTGCCCCCACCATGATCACTGTAGAGATTGTATTGGGCAGGTTATGGGCAGTGCCTGGTTTCCTCCAGACATGATGCTGCCCCCACCATGATCACTGTAGGGATGGTATTGGGCAGGTGATGGGCAGTGCCTGGTTTCCCCCAGACATGATGCTGCCCCCACCATGATCACTGTAGAGATGGTATTGGGCAGGTTATGGGCAGTATCTGGTTTCCTCCAGACATGATGCTGCCCTCACCATAATCACTGTAGGGATGGTATTGGGCAGGTGATGGGCAGTGCCTGGTTTCCCCCAGACATGATGCTGCCCCCACCATGATCACTGGAGGGATGGTATTGGGCAGGTGATGGGCAGTGCCTGGTTTCCTCCAGCCTTGATGCTTAGAATTGAGGCCACAAAGGTCGATCTCGGTTCCATCAGACCAGAGAATCTTGTTCCTCACAGTCTGATCCTCAGGATCCTTCTCTTTAATATCCGGCGTCTTCCATGTGTTATTCCTGAGGAAGCTTCTTTCCCCCAGATTTCTTAGGCTGCAGTGATTATTTTGGACCTTTTGGAAGTTTCTCCCATTGGGTTCTCGGTCACCTCCATTACCAAGTCCCTTCTCCCCCAATTACTCAGTCTGGTGGGCATCAGCTCTAGGAAGGATCCTGGTTGGTGCGAGCTTTAATTTTTTTTTTAAATGAATTAGTAAAAATTCCTAAAATTCTATTTCACGTCCTCATTATGGGGTATTCAGGGCAGAATGATGGGGGAAAAAACATTTTTGTTTTATTTTTGTAGAAGGATCAATATTTACTTTATTGTAGAAAAAATAAAAAAAACGGTAATCCCTAAATAATGCTATATGTGTTTTACAGTCCTGATTGTGCAAATATGTCATGGAACTTAAATTTATTACATTTTACTTATTTAGGATTTTTTCAGACTTTTTACATCTCTCATTATTGTCTGTACAGCAGTTGTTATTGCCTAAAAAACTTTTTGTGCAAAATTATATAACGTTTGCTCTTTAGCTCCGCCCCCTCACTGCATTCCCAAAAAGTAGGTGGAGCTTAGTGGAAAGGATGGTGGCCGTCTGCAATCCGACACATACATTATAAATATCTGCAGAAAACAACATCATTATATAAACGGTTAAATATGCGCCAAATTTATTAAGAGACTTATTCCAAAGTGAGTTTTTTTTAACTCTACATTAAAAAATATATTTTCTTTTTTATGTATTTTTGTGTATTTTTTTTTACATTGTTTAACAATAAAACTTGATTTAGACAATAGGTCATTTTGTGATGATTCGTGTCCTGAGGACCCTGTGATATCCGACCATATATGGTAATAGTCTGGATGACATCACAGGGATTCCCCCAGTTTTTCCCTTTGTGTGCTGAACTTTCTCTTTTGATCTTCGGGGGCGCTGCAGAGAAATAGGTTCCCCACAGCTGATCACTGGAGGTCCCAGAAGTTGGACATCACATGACCAGACTATCACACAGGGACCCTTCTAATAAAAGGAGATTGTGCAGAGTGGACTGTCCCTTTAAATTACATTGGTTCTTATTCTTCTTTTTTCCCTTTATTTTACTCTCCGGAGCCAAATTGAGTCTGTGAATCAGGTTTATGAGCCGTCGTTCAGACTGAAAAAAAATGCAATTTTTTTTTCTTTTTAATTACTTCTCTGTATATTAGAGCCGTCAGTATTAAATACAGCGACAATTAAGAAATAGCTTGTTATGCAAAATCACATTAAAATATTAGTAAAAATGCGGATATTTGGGCTAAACACTAAAAACTGGACAGGAAAATTTGTAGTTGTGGTAGATTACGGCAAATACCAGGATCGGCTGCTTCAGTAAAGAGATATCAGGTCATCGGTAAAATATCTATTTATCTATCTATCTCATATCTATCTATCTCATATATATCTCATATCTATCTATCTCATATCTATCTATCTATCTATCTCATATCTATCTATCTATCTATCTATCTATCTATCTATCTCATATCTATCTATCTCATATCTATCTATCTCATATCTATCTATTTATCTATCTATCTCATATCTATCTATCTATCTATCTCATATATATCTCATATCTATCTATCTCATATCTATCTATCTATCTCATATATATCTCATATCTATCTATCTCATATCTATCTATCTATCTATCTATCTATCTCATATCTATCTATTTATCTATCTATCTCATATATATCTCATAACTATCTCATATATATCTCATATCTATCTATCTATCTCATATCTATCTATCTATCTATCTATCTATCTCATATCTATCTATCTCATATCTATCTATCTATATATCTCATATCTATCTATCTATCTATCTATCTATCTCATATCTATCTATCTCATATCTATCTATCTCATATCTATCTATCTATCTCATATCTATCTATCTCAAATCTATCTATATATCTATCTATCTATCTCATATCTATCTCATATCTATCTATCTATCTATCTATCTCATATCTATCTATCTATCTCATATCTATCTATCTATCTCATATCTATCTATTTATCTATCTATCTCATATATATCTCATATCTATCTCATATATATCTCATATCTATCTATCTCATATCTATCTATCTATCTATCTATCTCATATCTATCTATCTATCTCATATCTATCTATCTATCTATCTCATATCTATCTATCTATCTATCTCATATCTATCTACCTATCTCATATCTATCTATCTATCTATCTATCTCATATATATCTCATATCTATCTATCTATCTCATATCTATCTATTTATCTATCTATCTCATATATATCTCATAACTATCTCATATATATCTCATATCTATCTATCTATCTCATATCTATCTATCTATCTATCTCATATCTATCTATCTCATATCTATCTATCTATCTATCTATCTCATATCTATCTATCTATCTATCTATCTATCTCATATCTATCTATCTATCTCCTATCTATCTATCTATCTATCTATCTCATATCTATCTCATATCTATCTATCTCAAATCTATCTATATATCTATCTATCTCATATCTATCTCATATCTATCTATCTATCTATCTATCTCATATCTATCTATCTATCTCATATCTATCTATCTATCTCATATCTATCTATTTATCTATCTATCTCATATATATCTCATATCTATCTCATATATATCTCATATCTATCTATCTCATATCTTTCTATCTATCTATCTATCTATCTATCTCATATCTATCTATCTATCTATCTCATATCTATCTATCTATCTATCTATCTATCTATCTCATATCTATCTACCTATCTCATATCTATCTATCTATCTATCTATCTCATATCTATCTATCTCAAATCTATCTATATATCTATCTATCTATCTATCTCATATCTATCTCATATCTATCCATCTATCTATCTCATATCTATCTATCTATCTCATATCTATCTATCTATCTCATATCTATCTATCTATCTATCTATCTATCTCAGATCTATCTATCTATCTATCTATCTCAGATCTATCTATCTATCTATCTATCTCATATCTATCTATCTATCTATCTATCTCATATCTATCTCATATCTATCTATCTATCTCATATCTATCTATCTATCTCATATCTATCTATCTCATATCTATCTCATATCTATCTATCTATCTATCTATCTCATATCTATCTATCTCATATCTATCTCATATCTATCTATCTATCTCATATCTATCTATCTATCTCAAATCTATCTATCTCATATCTATCTCCTATCTATCTATCTATCTATCTCATATCTATCTATCTATCTCATATCTATCCATCTATCTATATATCTCATATCTATCTATCTCATATCTATCTATCTATCTATCTATCTCATATCTATCTATCTCATATCTATCTATCTATCTATCTATCTATCTATCTCATATCTATCTATCTCATATCTATCTATCTCATATCTATCTATCTATCTATCTATCTATCTATCTATCTATCAATCTATCTATCTCATATCTATCTATCTATCTATCTCATATCTATCTATCTATCTATCTCATATCTATCTATCTCATATCTATCTATATATCTCATATCTATATATCTCATATCTATCTATCTCATATCTATCTATATATCTCATATCTATATATCTCATATCTATATATCTCATATCTATCTATCTCATATCTATCTATCTCATATCTATCTATCTATCTCATATCTATCTATCTCATATCTATATATCTCATATCTATCTATCTCATATCTATCTATCTCATATCTATCTATCTATCTATCTATCTATCTCATATCTATCTATCTCATATCTATCTATCTCATATCTATCTATCTCATATCTATCTACAGCCGTAGACCCTTCATCCGAAGCCCCAAACAACCAATTAATAGAAGGAAGCAGAGAGAACCCTCGGAGGAGACGGGATCGGTGAATCGGTCAGTTTTGTAGAAATCTTTGGTTCGCCGGGGTGGAAATGTTGCTGCTGCGGTGACTCCGGATCTATTAAATGAATTAGTAACAACCTGTAGGACGTCGTCTCATCTCATCACGATTGGGGATATTAGTGGACGCTCAGCAGATCTGCTTCTCCGGGGACCAGAACATATGGAAGGCTCCCGACTGCTGCCTCTCACTTGTAATAACTGCGGGGCACTTCTAGCATTATATCCGGAGCCCCTCTTTATTGGTGGGGTCAGTCAGCTGAGCCTGGAATTAAGTGTCCCCTAACCTACAGTCCCTTACCTGTTGCAAAACTACAACTCCCAGCAGCTAAACCAGTGTTTCCCAACCATGTTGCCTCCAGCTGTTGCAAAACTGCAACTCCCAGCATACCTGTACGCATATATATGAAGGATATCCTTATTTGTATCCCTATCTTATATGAAGGATAGCCTTATACGTATCCCTATCTTATATGAAGGATATCCTTATGTCTATCCCTATCTTATATGAAGGATATCCTTATGCCTATCCCTATGTTATATGAAGGATATCCTTATGCCTATCCCTATCTTATATGAAGGATAGCCTTATACCTATCCCTATCTTATATGAAGGAATAGTCTTATACCTATCTCTATCTTATATGAAGGATAGTCTTATACCTATCCCTATCTTATATGAAGGATAGTCTTATACCTATCCCTATCTTATATGAAGGATAGCCTTATGCCTATCCCTATCTTATATGAAGGATAACCTTATACTTATCTCTATCTTATATGGAGGATAGCCTTATACCTATCCCTATCTTATATGAAGGATAACCTTATACCTATCTCTATCTTATATGGAGGATAGCCTTATACCTATCCCTATCTTATATGAAGTATAGCCTTATACCTATCCCTATCTTATATGAAGGATAACCTTATACCTATCTCTATCTTATATGAAGGATAGCCTTATACCTATCCCTATCTTATAAGAAGGGTAGCCTTATACCTATGCCTATCTTATATGAAGGATAGCCTTATACCTATCCCTATCTTATATGAAGGATAGCCTTATACCTATCCCTATCTTATATGAAGGATAACCTTATACCTATCTCTATCTTATATGAAGGATAGCCTTATGTCTATCCCTATCTTATATGAAGGATAGCCTTATACCTATGCCTATCTTATATGAAGGATAGCCTTATGCCTATCTCTATCTTATATGAAGGATAGCCTTATGCCTATCTCTATCTTATATGAAGGATAGCCTTATGCCTATCCCTATGTTATATGAAGGATAACCTTATGACTATCTCTATCTTATATGAAGGATAGCCTTATACCTATCCCTATCTTATATGACGGATAGACTTATACCTATCCCTATGTTATATGAAGGATATCCTTATGCCTTTTCCTATCTTATATGAAGGATAGTCTTATACCTATCTCTATCTTATATGAAGGATAGCCTTATACCTATCCCTATCTTATATGAAGGATAGCCTTATACCTATCTCTATCTTATATGAAGGATAGCCTTATGCTTATCCCTATCTTATATGAAGGATAGCCTTATGCCTATCCCTATCTTATATGAAGGATAGCCTTATACCTATCCCTATCTTATATGAAGGATAGCCTTATACCTATCTCTATCTTATATGAAGGATAGCCTTATGCTTATCCCTATCTTATATGAAGGATAGCCTTATCCCTATACCTATGAGTAGCTCCCTCTACTACTAATACCTCTCCCTACACACCCATCAGCACTTCCCTCCATTGCTAATACCTCTCCCTATACACCCATGATCACTTTCCTCTACTGCTAATACCTCTCCCTTTACACCCATGATCACTTCTCTCTACTGATAATACCTCTCCCTACACACCCATGAGCACTTCCCTCTACTGCTAATACCTCTCCCTATACACCCATGATCACTTCCCTCTACTGCTAATACCTCTCCCTTTACACCCATGATCACTTCTCTCTACTGCTAATACCTCTCCCTACACACCCATGAGCACTTCCCTCTACTGCTAATACCTCTCCCTATACACCCATGATCACTTCCCTCTACTGCTAATACCTCTCCCTTTACACCCATGATCACTTCTCTCTACTGCTAATACCTCTCCCTACACACCCATGAGCACTTCCCTCCACTGCTAATACCTCTCCCTATACTCCCAGAACACCAGCAGCGGGATACATGCCCATCTGATGCTGCTTTTCTTTGGGGGTTCAGTTGCTGGAGGGGAAGTGATCTCCAGCAGATCCAGAGTCAGCCTAGGAGTTGTCTAGATGGGGTAACCCCATTAGGAGCCTATAGTCCTGTTGTTATTACAGTATCCTGTATTGTGTGTGGTGTCAGTCCTCACTGCAGTCCTGGAATTGTATTCAGCTTCATAGTCCATGGATTGTGGTTGGTAAATGAGAAGTAATATGACCGTCCTATGGAGAGGGGTCCATCATGTCGCCCCGTCCTCGCTCCCTAATCATCCTCTGGTCTCTTCCCCATGTGGTTTCTGCCTGCACCATGTGACGGTATATTTCCTGCAGTGATTGTGTATCTCAGCCTTTAATCTGCTGATGCGGCGCTTCTTGCGGAGTGCGATACGAGGAGACGTTCGCTCGCGCCCCACATTTTAATTGGTAATTATTACCGGCAGGTCGCGTACAGTCATGTAGATTTGTCCTCCTCCTAGTGTGAGGGATGGCAGCATGATTCAGCTCTCTACACAACAATTTGCTTTGGATGCTTTTAAAAAAGGAAACATTGACTTAATAATAACGTGGAGGCGCGCGGTAATGAGGCCGCCCCAGATTGTGCGACCGGAAAATGAGCTCTGCTTATCGCCCTGCTGGGATAAAGATATCAACGCTGATCCTTATCTATTACACTTCTATTACTATACAGGGTAAGGGATCAGAGGCCTGGACACAAGAGCTTACACTCTATAGGGAATAAGAGGAGATACAGGAGGAGGAGGAGTCCTGACCATAGGAGCTTACACTCTATAAGGAATAAGAGGAGATACAGGAGGAGGAGTAAGAGTCCTGACCATAGGAGCTTACACTCTATAGGGAATAAGAGGAGATACAGGAGGAGGAATAAGAGTCCTGACCATAGGAGCTTACACTCTATAAGGAATAAGAGGAGATACAGGAGGAGGATTAAGAGTCCTGACCATAGGAGCTTACACTCTATAGGGAGTAAGAGGAGATACAGGAGGAGGACTAAGAGTCCTGACCATAGGAGCTTACACTCTATAGGGAATAAGAGGAGATACAGGAGGAGGAGGAGTAAGAGTCCTGACCATAGGAGCTTACACTCTATAAGGAATAAGAGGAGATACAGGAGGAGGAGTAAGAGTCCTGACCATAGGAGCTTACACTCTATAAGGAATAAGAGGAGATACAGGAGGAGGAGTAAGAGTCCTGACCATAGGAGCTTACACTCTATAAGGAATAAGAGGAGATACAGGAGGAGGAGTAAGAGTCCTGACCATAGGAGCTTACACTCTATAAGGAATAAGAGGAGATACAGGAGGAGGAGGAGTAAGAGTCCTGACCATAGGAGCTTACACTCTATAAGGAATAAGAGGAGATACAGGAGGAGGAGTAAGAGTCCTGACCATAGGAGCTTACACTCTATAAGGAATAAGAGGAGATACAGGAGGAGGAGGAATAGTCCTGACCATAGGAGCTTACACTCTATAAGGAATAAGAGGAGATACAGGAGGAGGAGGAGTAAGAGTCCTGACCATAGGAGCTTACACTCTATAAGGAATAAGAGGAGATACAGGAGGAGGAGTAAGAGTCCTGACCATAGGAGCTTACACTCTATAAGGAATAAGAGGAGATACAGGAGGAGGAGTAAGAGTCCTGACCATAGGAGCTTACACTCTATAAGGAATAAGAGGAGATACAGGAGGAGGAGTAATAGTCCTGACCATAGGAGCTTACACTCTATAAGGAATAAGAGGAGATACAGGAGGAGGAGGAGTAAGAGTCCTGACCATAGGAGCTTACACTCTATAAGGAATAAGAGGAGATACAGGAGGAGGAGTAATAGTCCTGACCATAGGAGCTTACACTCTATAAGGAATAAGAGGAGATACAGGAGGAGGAGTAAGAGTCCTGACCATAGGAGCTTACACTCTATAAGGAATAAGAGGAGATACAGGAGGAGGAGGAGTAAGAGTCCTGACCATAGGAGCTTACACTCTATCAGAAATAAGAGGAGATACAGGAGGAGGAGTAAGAGTCCTGACCATAGGAGCTTACACTCTATAAGGAATAAGAGGAGATACAGGAGGAGGAGTAAGAGTCCTGACCATAGGAGCTTACACTCTATAAGGAATAAAAGGAGATACAGGAGGAGGAGTAAGAGTCCTGATCATAGGAGCTTACACTCTATAAGGAACAAGAGGAGATACAGGAGGAGGAGTAAGAGTCCTGACCATAGGAGCTTACACTCTATAAGGAATAAGAGGAGATACAGGAGGAGGAGGAGTAAGAGTCCTGACCATAGGAGCTTACACTCTATAAGGAATAAGAGGAGATACAGGAGGAGGAGGAGTAAGAGTCCTGACCATAGGAGCTTACACTCTATAAGGAATAAGAGGAGATACAGGAGGAGGAGTAAGAGTCCTGACCATAGGAGCTTACACTCTATAAGGAATAAGAGGAGATACAGGAGGAGGAGTAAGAGTCCTGACCATAGGAGCTTACACTCTATAAGGAATAAGAGGAGATACAGGAGGAGGAGTAAGAGTCCTGACCATAGGAGCTTACACTCTATATGGAATAAGAGGAGATACAGGAGGAGGAGTAAGTGTCCTGACCATAGGAGCTTACACTCTATAAGGAATAAGAGAAGATACAGGAGGAGGAGGGGTAAGAGTCCTGACCATAGGAGCTTACACTCTATAAGGAATAAGAGGAGATACAGGAGGAGGAGGGGTAAGAGTCCTGACCATAGGAGCTTACACTCTATAAGGAATAAGAGGAGATACAGGAGGAGGAGTAAGAGTCCTGACCATAGGAGCTTACACTCTATAAGGAATAAGAGGAGATACAGGAGGAGGAGTAAGAGTCCTGACCATAGGAGCTTACACTCTATAAGGAATAAGAGGAGATACAGGAGGAGGAGTAAGAGTCCTGACCATAGGAGCTTACACTCTATAAGGAATAAGAGGAGATACAGGAGGAGGAGGAGTAAGAGTCCTGACCATAGGAGCTTACACTCTATAAGGAATAAGAGGAGATACAGGAGGAGGAGTAAGAGTCCTGACCATAGGAGCTTACACTCTATAAGGAATAAGAGGAGATACAGGAGGAGGAGGAGTAAGAGTCCTGACCATAGGAGCTTACACTCTATAAGGAATAAGAGGAGATACAGGAGGAGGAGTAAGAGTCCTGACCATAGGAGCTTACACTCTATAAGGAATAAGAGGAGATACAGGAGGAGGAGTAAGAGTCCTGACCATAGGAGCTTACACTCTATAAGGAATAAGAGGAGATACAGGAGGAGGAGGAGTAGGAGTCCTGACCATAGGAGCTTACACTCTATAAGGAATAAGAGGAGATACAGGAGGAGAAGAGTCCTGACCATAGGAGCTTACACTCTATAAGGAATAAGAGGAGATACAGGAGGAGGAGTAAGAGTCCTGACCATAGGAGCTTACACTCTATAGGGAATAAGAGGAGATACAGGAGGAGGAGGAGTAAGAGTCCTGACCATAGGAGCTTACACTCTATAAGGAATAAGAGGAGATACAGGAGGAGGAGTAATAGTCCTGACCATAGGAGCTTACACTCTATAAGGAATAAGAGGAGATACAGGAGGAGGAGGAGTAAGAGTCCTGACCATAGGAGCTTACACTCTATAAGGAATAAGAAGAGATACAGGAGGAGGAGTAAGAGTCCTGACCATAGGAGCTTACACTCTATAAGGAATAAGAGGAGATACAGGAGGAGGAGGAGTAAGAGTCCTGACCATAGGAGCTTACACTCTATAAGGAATAAGAAGAGATACAGGAGGAGGAGTAAGAGTCCTGACCATAGGAGCTTACACTCTATAAGGAATAAGAGGAGATACAGGAGGAGGAGAGTCCTGACCATAGGAGCTTACACTCTATAAGGAATAAGAGGAGATACAGGAGGAGGAGGAGTAAGAGTCCTGACCATAGGAGCTTACACTCTATAAGGAATAAGAGGAGATATAGGAGGAGGAGTAAGAGTCCTGACCATAGGAGCTTACACTCTATAAGGAATAAGAGGAGATACAGGAGGAGGAGGAGTAAGAGTCCTGACCATAGGAGCTTACACTCTATAAGGAATAAGAGGAGATACAGGAGGAGGAGGAGTAAGAGTCCTGACCATAGGAGCTTACACTCTATAAGGAATAAGAGGAGATACAGGAGGAGGAGTAAGAGTCCTGACCATAGGAGCTTACACTCTATAAGGAATAAGAGAAGATACAGGAGGAGGAGGAGTAAGAGTCCTGACCATAGGAGCTTACACTCTATAAGGAATAAGAGGAGATACAGGAGGAGGAGTAAGAGTCCTGACCATAGGAGCTTACACTCTATAAGGAATAAGAGGAGATACAGGAGGAGGAGTAAGAGTCCTGACCATAGGAGCTTACACTCTATAAGGAATAAGGGGAGATACAGGAGGAGGAGTAAGAGTCCAGACCATAGGAGCTTACACTCTATAAGGAATAAGAGGAGATACAGGAGGAGGAGTAAGAGTCCTGACCATAGGAGCTTACACTCTATAAGGAATAAGAGGAGATACAGGAGGAGGAGTAAGAGTCCTGACCATAGGAGCTTACACTCTATAAGGAATAAGAGGAGATACAGGAGGAGGAGTAAGAGTCCTGACCATAGGAGCTTACACTCTATAAGGAATAAGAGGAGATACAGGAGGAGGAGGAGGAGTCCTGACCATAGGAGCTTACACTCTATAAGGAATAAGAGGAGATACAGGAGGAGGAGGAGTAAGAGTCCTGACCATAGGAGCTTACACTCTATAAGGAATAAGAAGAGATACAGGAGGAGGAGTAAGAGTCCTGACCATAGGAGCTTACACTCTATAAGGAATAAGAGGAGATACAGGAGGAGGAGAGTCCTGACCATAGGAGCTTACACTCTATAAGGAATAAGAGGAGATACAGGAGGAGGAGGAGTAAGAGTCCTGACCATAGGAGCTTACACTCTATAAGGAATAAGAGGAGATATAGGAGGAGGAGTAAGAGTCCTGACCATAGGAGCTTACACTCTATAAGGAATAAGAGGAGATACAGGAGGAGGAGGAGTAAGAGTCCTGACCATAGGAGCTTACACTCTATAAGGAATAAGAGGAGATACAGGAGGAGGAGGAGTAAGAGTCCTGACCATAGGAGCTTACACTCTATAAGGAATAAGAGGAGATACAGGAGGAGGAGTAAGAGTCCTGACCATAGGAGCTTACACTCTATAAGGAATAAGAGAAGATACAGGAGGAGGAGGAGTAAGAGTCCTGACCATAGGAGCTTACACTCTATAAGGAATAAGAGGAGATACAGGAGGAGGAGTAAGAGTCATGACCATAGGAGCTTACACTCTATAAGGAATAAGAGGAGATACAGGAGGAGGAGTAAGAGTCCTGACCATAGGAGCTTACACTCTATAAGGAATAAGAGGAGATACAGGAGGAGGAGTAAGAGTCCTGACCATAGGAGCTTACACTCTATAAGGAATAAGAGGAGATACAGGAGGAGGAGTAAGAGTCCTGACCATAGGAGCTTACACTCTATAAGGAATAAGAGGAGATACAGGAGGAGGAGTAAGAGTCCTGACCATAGGAGCTTACACTCTATAAGGAATAAGAGGAGATACAGGAGGAGGAGTAAGAGTCCTGACCATAGGAGCTTACACTCTATAAGGAATAAGAGGAGATACAGGAGGAGGAGTAAGAGTCCTGACCATAGGAGCTTACACTCTATAAGGAATAAGAGGAGATACAGGAGGAGGAGTAAGAGTCCTGACCATAGGAGCTTACACTCTATAAGGAATAAGAGGAGATACAGGAGGAGGAGTAAGAGTCCTGACCATAGGAGCTTACACTCTATAAGGAATAAGAGGAGATACAGGAGGAGGAGGAGTAAGAGTCCTGACCATAGGAGCTTACACTCTATAAGGAATAAGAGGAGATACAGGAGGAGGAGGAGTAAGAGTCCTGACCATAGGAGCTTACACTCTATAAGGAATAAGAGGAGATACAGGAGGAGGAGTAAGAGTCCTGACCATAGGAGCTTACACTCTATAAGGAATAAGAGGAGATACAGGAGGAGGAGTAAGAGTCCTGACCATAGGAGCTTACACTCTATAAGGAATAAGAGGAGATACAGGAGGAGGTGTAAGAGTCCTGACCATAGGAGCTTACACTCTATAAGGAATAAGAGGAGATACAGGAGGAGGAGGAAGAGTCCTGACCATAGGAGCTTACACTCTATAAGGAATAAGAGGAGATACAGGAGGAGGAGTAAGAGTCCTGACCATAGGAGCTTACACTCTATAAGGAATAAGAGGAGATACAGGAGGAGGAGTAAGAGTCCTGACCATAGGAGCTTACACTCTATAAGGAATAAGAGGAGATACAGGAGGAGGAGGAGGAGTCCTGACCATAGGAGCTTACACTCTATAAGGAATAAGAGGAGATACAGGAGGAGGAGTAAGAGTCCTGACCATAGGAGCTTACACTCTATAAGGAATAAGAGAAGATACAGGAGGAGGAGGAGTAAGAGTCCTGACCATAGGAGCTTACACTCTATAAGGAATAAGAGGAGATAAAGGAGGAGGAGTAAGAGTCCTGACCATAGGAGCTTACACTCTATAAGGAATAAGAGGAGATACAGGAGGAGGAGTAAGAGTCCTGACCATAGGAGCTTACACTCTATAAGGAATAAGAGAAGATACAGGAGGAGGAGGAGTAAGAGTCCTGACCATAGGAGCTTACACTCTATAAGGAATAAGAGGAGATACAGGAGGAGGAGTAAGAGTCCTAACCATAGGAGCTTACACTCTATAAGGAATAAGAGGAGATACAGGAGGAGGAGGAGGAGTCCTGACCATAGGAGCTTACACTCTATAAGGAATAAGAGGAGATACAGGAGGAGGAGGAGTAAGAGTCCTGACCATAGGAGCTTACACTCTATAAGGAATAAGAGGAGATACAGGAGGAGGAGTAAGAGTCCTGACCATAGGAGCTTACACTCTATAAGGAATAAGAGAAGATACAGGAGGAGGAGGAGTAAGAGTCCTGACCATAGGAGCTTACACTCTATAAGGAATAAGAGGAGATACAGGAGGAGGAGTAAGAGTCATGACCATAGGAGCTTACACTCTATAAGGAATAAGAGGAGATACAGGAGGAGGAGTAAGAGTCCTGACCATAGGAGCTTACACTCTATAAGGAATAAGAGGAGATACAGGAGGAGGAGTAAGAGTCCTGACCATAGGAGCTTACACTCTATAAGGAATAAGAGGAGATACAGGAGGAGGAGGAGTAAGAGTCCTGACCATAGGAGCTTACAGTGTATAAGGAATAAGAGGAGATACAGGAGGAGGAGTAAGAGTCCTGACCATAGGAGCTTACACTCTATAAGGAATAAGAGAAGATACAGGAGGAGGAGGAGTAAGAGTCCTGACCATAGGAGCTTACACTCTATAAGGAATAAGAGGAGATACAGGAGGAGGAGTAAGAGTCATGACCATAGGAGCTTACACTCTATAAGGAATAAGAGGAGATACAGGAGGAGGAGTAAGAGTCCTGACCATAGGAGCTTACACTCTATAAGGAATAAGAGGAGATACAGGAGGAGGAGTAAGAGTCCTGACCATAGGAGCTTACACTCTATAAGGAATAAGAGGAGATACAGGAGGAGGAGTAAGAGTCCTGACCATAGGAGCTTACACTCTATAAGGAATAAGAGGAGATACAGGAGGAGGAGGAGTAAGAGTCCTGACCATAGGAGCTTACACTCTATAAGGAATAAGAGGAGATACAGGAGGAGGAGGAGTAAGAGTCCTGACCATAGGAGCTTACACTCTATAAGGAATAAGAGGAGATACAGGAGGAGGAGTAAGAGTCCTGACCATAGGAGCTTACACTCTATAAGGAATAAGAGGAGATACAGGAGGAGGAGTAAGAGTCCTGACCATAGGAGCTTACACTCTATAAGGAATAAGAGGAGATACAGGAGGAGGTGTAAGAGTCCTGACCATAGGAGCTTACACTCTATAAGGAATAAGAGGAGATACAGGAGGAGGAGGAAGAGTCCTGACCATAGGAGCTTACACTCTATAAGGAATAAGAGGAGATACAGGAGGAGGAGTAAGAGTCCTGACCATAGGAGCTTACACTCTATAAGGAATAAGAGGAGATACAGGAGGAGGAGTAAGAGTCCTGACCATAGGAGCTTACACTCTATAAGGAATAAGAGAAGATACAGGAGGAGGAGGAGTAAGAGTCCTGACCATAGGAGCTTACACTCTATAAGGAATAAGAGGAGATACAGGAGGAGGAGTAAGAGTCCTGACCATAGGAGCTTACACTCTATAAGGAATAAGAGAAGATACAGGAGGAGGAGGAGTAAGAGTCCTGACCATAGGAGCTTACACTCTATAAGGAATAAGAGGAGATACAGGAGGAGGAGTAAGAGTCCTGACCATAGGAGCTTACACTCTATAAGGAATAAGAGGAGATACAGGAGGAGGAGTAAGAGTCCTGACCATAGGAGCTTACACTCTATAAGGAATAAGAGGAGATACAGGAGGAGGAGTAAGAGTCCTGACCATAGGAGCTTACACTCTATAAGGAATAAGAGGAGATACAGGAGGAGGAGTAAGAGTCCTGACCATAGGAGCTTACACTCTATAAGGAATAAGAGGAGATACAGGAGGAGGAGTAAGAGTCCTGACCATAGGAGCTTACACTCTATAAGGAATAAGAGGAGATACAGGAGGAGAAGAGTCCTGACCATAGGAGCTTACACTCTATAAGGAATAAGAGGAGATACAGGAGGAGGAGTAAGAGTCCTGACCATAGGAGCTTACACTCTATAGGGAATAAAAGGAGATACAGGAGGAGGAGGAGTAAGAGTCCTGACCATAGGAGCTTACACTCTATAAGGAATAAGAGGAGATACAGGAGGAGGAGTAATAGTCCTGACCATAGGAGCTTACACTCTATAAGGAATAAGAGGAGATACAGGAGGAGGAGGAGTAAGAGTCCTGACCATAGGAGCTTACACTCTATAAGGAATAAGAGGAGATACAGGAGGAGGAGGAGTAAGAGTCCTGACCATAGGAGCTTACACTCTATAAGGAATAAGAAGAGATACAGGAGGAGGAGTAAGAGTCCTGACCATAGGAGCTTACACTCTATAAGGAATAAGAGGAGATACAGGAGGAGGAGAGAGTCCTGACCATAGGAGCTTACACTCTATAAGGAATAAGAGGAGATACAGGAGGAGGAGGAGTAAGAGTCCTGACCATAGGAGCTTACACTCTATAAGGAATAAGAGGAGATATAGGAGGAGGAGTAAGAGTCCTGACCATAGGAGCTTACACTCTATAAGGAATAAGAGGAGATACAGGAGGAGGAGTAAGAGTCCTGACCATAGGAGCTTACACTCTATAAGGAATAAGAGGAGATACAGGAGGAGGAGGAGTAAGAGTCCTGACCATAGGAGCTTACACTCTATAAGGAATAAGAGGAGATACAGGAGGAGGAGTAAGAGTCCTGACCATAGGAGCTTACACTCTATAAGGAATAAGAGAAGATACAGGAGGAGGAGGAGTAAGAGTCCTGACCATAGGAGCTTACACTCTATAAGGAATAAGAGGAGATACAGGAGGAGGAGTAAGAGTCCTGACCATAGGAGCTTACACTCTATAAGGAATAAGAGGAGATACAGGAGGAGGAGTAAGAGTCCTGACCATAGGAGCTTACACTCTATAAGGAATAAGAGGAGATACAGGAGGAGGAGTAAGAGTCCTGACCATAGGAGCTTACACTCTATAAGGAATAAGAGGAGATACAGGAGGAGGAGTAAGAGTCCAGACCATAGGAGCTTACACTCTATAAGGAATAAGAGGAGATACAGGAGGAGGAGTAAGAGTCCTGACCATAGGAGCTTACACTCTATAAGGAATAAGAGGAGATACAGGAGGAGGAGTAAGAGTCCTGACCATAGGAGCTTACACTCTATAAGGAATAAGAGGAGATACAGGAGGAGGAGTAAGAGTCCTGACCATAGGAGCTTACACTCTATAAGGAATAAGAGGAGATACAGGAGGAGGAGGAGTAAGAGTCCTGACCATAGGAGCTTACACTCTATAAGGAATAAGAGGAGATACAGGAGGAGGAGGAGTAAGAGTCCTGACCATAGGAGCTTACACTCTATAAGGAATAAGAGGAGATACAGGAGGAGGAGTAAGAGTCCTGACCATAGGAGCTTACACTCTATAAGGAATAAGAGGAGATACAGGAGGAGGAGTAAGAGTCCTGACCATAGGAGCTTACACTCTATAAGGAATAAGAGGAGATACAGGAGGAGGAGGAGTAAGAGTCCTGACCATAGGAGCTTACACTCTATAAGGAATAAGAGGAGATATAGGAGGAGGAGTAAGAGTCCTGACCATAGGAGCTTACACTCTATAAGGAATAAGAGGAGATACAGGAGGAGGAGGAGTAAGAGTCCTGACCATAGGAGCTTACACTCTATAAGGAATAAGAGGAGATACAGGAGGAGGAGGAGTAAGAGTCCTGACCATAGGAGCTTACACTCTATAAGGAATAAGAGGAGATACAGGAGGAGGAGTAAGAGTCCTGACCATAGGAGCTTACACTCTATAAGGAATAAGAGGAGATACAGGAGGAGGAGTAAGAGTCCTGACCATAGGAGCTTACACTCTATAAGGAATAAGAGGAAGATACAGGAGGAGGAGGAGTAAGAGTCCTGACCATAGTAGCTTACACTCTATAAGGAATAAGAGGAGATACAGGAGGAGGCGGAGTAAGAGTCCTGACCATAGGAGCTTACACTCTATAAGGAATAAGAGGAGATACAGGAGGAGGAGGAGTAAGAGTCCTGACCATAGGAGCTTACACTCTATAAGGAATAAGAGGAGATACAGGAGGAGGGAGTAAGAGTCCTGACCATAGGAGCTTACACTCTATAAGGAATAAGAGGAGATACAGGAGGAGGAGTAAGAGTCCTGACCATAGGAGCTTACACTCTATAAGGAATAAGAGGAGATACAGGAGGAGGAGTAAGAGTCCTGACCATAGGAGCTTACACTCTATAAGGAATAAGAGGAGATACAGGAGGAGGAGGAGTAAGAGTCCTGACCATAGGAGCTTACACTCTATAAGGAATAAGAGGAGATACAGGAGGAGGAGGAGTAAGAGTCCTGACCATAGGAGCTTACACTCTATAAGGAATAAGAGGAGATACAGGAGGAGGAGTAAGAGTCCTGACCATAGGAGCTTACACTCTATAAGGAATAAGAGGAGATACAGGAGGAGGAGTAAGAGTCCTGACCATAGGAGCTTACACTCTATAAGGAATAAGAGGAGATACAGGAGGAGGAGTAAGAGTCCTGACCATAGGAGCTTACACTCTATAAGGAATAAGAGGAGATACAGGAGGAGGAGTAAGAGTCCTGACCATAGGAGCTTACACTCTATAAGGAATAAGAGGAGATACAGGAGGAGGAGTAAGAGTCCTGACCATAGGAGCTTACACTCTATAAGGAATAAGAGGAGATACAGGAGGAGGAGTAGAGTCCTGACCATAGGAGCTTACACTCTATAAGGAATAAGAGGAGATACAGGAGGAGGAGTAAGAGTCCTGACCATAGGAGCTTACACTCTATAAGGAATAAGAGGAGATACAGGAGGAGGAGGAGTAAGAGTCCTGACCATAGGAGCTTACACTCTATAAGGAATAAGAGGAGATACAGGAGGAGGAGTAAGAGTCCTGACCATAGGAGCTTACACTCTATAAGGAATAAGAGGAGATACAGGAGGAGGAGTAAGAGTCCTGACCATAGGAGCTTACACTCTATAAGGAATAAGAGAAGATACAGGAGGAGGAGGAGTAAGAGTCCTGACCATAGGAGCTTACACTCTATAAGGAATAAGAGGAGATACAGGAGGAGGAGTAAGAGTCCTGACCATAGGAGCTTACACTCTATAAGGAATAAGAGGAGATACAGGAGGAGGAGGAGGAGTCCTGACCATAGGAGCTTACACTCTATAAGGAATAAGAGGAGATACAGGAGGAGGAGGAGTAAGAGTCCTGACCATAGGAGCTTACACTCTATAAGGAATAAGAGGAGATACAGGAGGAGGAGTAAGAGTCCTGACCATAGGAGCTTACACTCTATAAGGAATAAGAGGAGATACAGGAGGAGGAGGGTAAGAGTCCTGACCATAGGAGCTTACACTCTATAAGGAATAAGAGGAGATACAGGAGGAGGAGGAGTAAGAGTCCTGACCATAGGAGCTTACACTCTATAAGGAATAGAGGAGTACCTAATAAGAGGAGATACAGGAGGAGGAGTAAGAGTCCTGACCATAGGAGCTTACACTCTATAAGGAATAAGAGGAGATACAGGAGGAGGAGGAGTAAGAGTCCTGACCATAGGAGCTTACACTCTATAAGGAATAAGAGGAGATACAGGAGGAGGAGTAAGAGTCCTGACCATAGGAGCTTACACTCTATAAGGAATAAGAGGAGATACAGAGGAGGAGGAGTAAGAGTCCTGACCATAGGAGCTTACACTCTATAAGGAATAAGAGGAGATACAGGAGGAGGAGTAAGAGTCCTGACCATAGGAGCTTACACTCTATAAGGAATAAGAGGAGATACAGGAGGAGGAGTAAGAGTCCTGACCATAGGAGCTTACACTCTATAAGGAATAAGAGGAGATACAGGAGGAGGAGTAAGAGTCCTGACCATAGGAGCTTACACTCTATAAGGAATAAGAGGAGATACAGGAGGAGGAGTAAGAGTCCTGACCATAGGAGCTTACACTCTATAAGGAATAAGAGGAGATACAGGAGGAGGAGTAAGAGTCCTGACCATAGGAGCTTACACTCTATAAGGAATAAG
>NW_026609987.1:10000-20904 GCF_029499605.1 Hyla sarda | reverse complement strand
GTCCGGCAGGAAGCGCAACCGCGACCCGGCGCGGGAGACCCAAGGCCCCTCGGGGTCCTCGAGGCTGCCCGCGAGACTCCGGTCCCGCGTCGGCACGCCTCGCTCCCCGGGCCTCTCCCCTAAGCCGCGGGCGTCGGAGTGCGCGCAGCAGGACCGCACCTCGGCCGCCCCCCCTCGGCCTCCCTCGCGGAGGGGGGCCGAGCCGTCCCAGGAGACACGCGGGCGGGCGGGACGGCTCCCCGACGGCCACCGGACCCCGCCGAGCCCACCCCGGGCACGGGATCCTTGGAGAGCGGACAGCCGGAGGAAGGCAGCGGTACCGTCGGGCGGGTGGGCGGACCCCGTCGGGCGGCCCGGCGGAGCTCCTTCGTAGGCTGAGAGTAAAATTGACAAAGTCCCGATCGACGTGCCCGGGGGGCTAAGCGCGGGTCCCTGCATCCCAGGCAGGGCGCGCCCACCCCGGGCACGGTATCCCCAGAGAGGGCACACCCGGAGGAAGGCAGCGGGACCACCGGGTGGGTGCGCGAACCCGCACGGGCGGTGCAGCGTGGCCCCGAATTAGGCTGAGCGTAACATAGACATGGTCTCGATCGCTGTGCGCGGGGTGTCCGGCAGTGGTCCCTGGACCCCCGGGAGGGTTCGCCCACCCCGCGCATGGTATCCCCAGAGAGGGCACACCCGGAAGAAGGCAGCGGGACCAACGGGTGGGTGCGCGAACCCGCACGGGCGGTGCAGCGTGGCCCCAAAGTAGGCTGAGCGTAACATTGACAAGGTCGAGTTCGCTGTGTGCGGGGTGTTTGGCACCGGTCCCTGGACCCCCGGGAGGGTTCGCACACCCCGCGCATGGTATCCCCAGAGAGGGCACACCCGGAGGAAGGCAGCGGGACCACCGGGTGGGTGCGCGAACCCGCACGGGCGGTGCAGCGTGGCCCCGAAGTAGGCTGAGCGTAACATAGACATGGTCTCGATCGCTGTGCGCGGGGTGTTCGGCAGTGGTCCCTGGACCCCCGGGAGGGTTCGCCCACCCCGCGCATGGTATCTCCAGAGAGGGCACACCCGGAAGAAGGCAGCGGGACCACCGGGTGGGTGCGCGAACCCGCACGGGCGGTGCAGCGTGGCCCCGAAGTAGGCTGAGCGTAACATTGACAAGGTCGAGATCGCTGTGCGCGGGATGTTTGGGACCGGTCCCTGGACCCCCGGGAGGGTTCGCACACCCCGCGCATGGTATCCCCGGAGAGGGCACACCCAGAGGAAGGCAGCGGGACCACCGGGTGGGTGCGCGAACCCGCACGGGCGGTGCAGCGTGGCCCCGAAGTAGGCTGAGCGTAACATTGACAAGGTCGAGATCGCTGTGCGCGGGGTGTTTGGCACCGGTTCCTGGACCCCCGGGAGGGTTCGCACACCCCGCGCATGGTATCCCCGGAGAGGGCACACCCGGAGGAAGGCAGCGGGACCACCGGGTGGGTGCGCGAACCCGCACGGGCGGTGCAGCGTGGCCCCGAAGTAGGCTGAGCGTAACATTGACAAGGTCGAGATCGCTGTGCGCGGGGTGTTTGGCACCGGTCCCTGGACCCCCGGGAGGGTTCGCACACCCCGCGCATGGTATCCCCGGAGAGGGCACACCCGGAGGAAGGCAGCGGGACCACCGGGTGGGTGCGCGAACCCGCACGGGCGGTGCAGCGTGGCCCCGAAGTAGGCTGAGCGTAACATTGACAAGGTCGAGATCGCTGTGCGCGGGGTGTTTGGCACCGGTCCCTGGACCCCCGGGAGGGTTCGCACACCCCGCGCATGGTATCCCCGGAGAGGGCACACCCGGAGGAAGGCAGCGGGACCACCGGGTGGGTGCGCGAACCCGCACGGGCGGTGCAGCGTGGCCCCGAAGTAGGCTGAGCGTAACATTGACAAGGTCGAGATCGCTGTGCGCGGGATGTTTGGGACCGGTCCCTGGACCCCCGGGAGGGTTCGCACACCCCGCGCATGGTATCCCCGGAGAGGGCACACCCGGAGGAAGGCAGCGGGACCACCGGGTGGGTGCGCGAACCCGCACGGGCGGTGCAGCGTGGCCCCGAAGTAGGCTGAGCGTAACATTGACAAGGTCGAGATCGCTGTGCGCGGGGTGTTTGGCACCGGTTCCTGGACCCCCGGGAGGGTTCGCACACCCCGCGCATGGTATCCCCGGAGAGGGCACACCCGGAGGAAGGCAGCGGGACCACCGGGTGGGTGCGCGAACCCGCACGGGCGGTGCAGCGTGGCCCCGAAGTAGGCTGAGCGTAACATTGACAAGGTCGAGATCGCTGTGCGCGGGGTGTTTGGCACCGGTTCCTGGACCCCCGGGAGGGTTCGCACACCCCGCGCATGGTATCCCCGGAGAGGGCACACCCGGAGGAAGGCAGCGGGACCACCGGGTGGGTGCGCGAACCCGCACGGGCGGTGCAGCGTGGCCCCGAAGTAGGCTGAGCGTAACATTGACAAGGTCGAGATCGCTGTGCGCGGGGTGTTTGGCACCGGTCCCTGGACCCCCGGGAGGGTTCGCACACCCCGCGCATGGTATCCCCGGAGAGGGCACACCCGGAGGAAGGCAGCGGGACCACCGGGTGGGTGCGCGAACCCGCACGGGCGGTGCAGCGTGGCCCCGAAGTAGGCTGAGCGTAACATTGACAAGGTCGAGATCGCTGTGCGCGGGGTGTTTGGCACCGGTCCCTGGACCCCCGGGAAGGTTCGCACACCCCGCGCATGGTATCCCCGGAGAGGGCACACCCGGAGGAAGGCAGCGGGACCACCGGGTGGGTGCGCGAACCCGCACGGGCGGTGCAGCGTGGCCCCGAAGTAGGCTGAGCGTAACATTGACAAGGTCGAGATCGCTGTGCGCGGGGTGTTTGGCACCGGTCCCTGGACCCCCGGGAGGGTTCGCACACCCCGCGCATGGTATCCCCGGAGAGGGCACACCCGGAGGAAGGCAGCGGGACCACCGGGTGGGTGCGCGAACCCGCACGGGCGGTGCAGCGTGGCCCCGAAGTAGGCTGAGCGTAACATTGACAAGGTCGAGATCGCTGTGCGCGGGGTGTTTGGCACCGGTCCCTGGACCCCCGGGAGGGTTCGCACACCCCGCGCATGGTATCCCCGGAGAGGGCACACCCGGAGGAAGGCAGCGGGACCACCGGGTGGGTGCGCGAACCCGCACGGGCGGTGCAGCGTGGCCCCGAAGTAGGCTGAGCGTAACATTGACAAGGTCGAGATCGCTGTGCGCGGGGTGTTTGGCACCGGTTCCTGGACCCCCGGGAGGGTTCGCACACCCCGCGCATGGTATCCCCGGAGAGGGCACACCCGGAGGAAGGCAGCGGGACCACCGGGTGGGTGCGCGAACCCGCACGGGCGGTGCAGCGTGGCCCCGAAGTAGGCTGAGCGTAACATTGACAAGGTCGAGATCGCTGTGCGCGGGGTGTTTGGCACCGGTTCCTGGACCCCCGGGAGGGTTCGCACACCCCGCGCATGGTATCCCCGGAGAGGGCACACCCGGAGGAAGGCAGCGGGACCACCGGGTGGGTGCGCGAACCCGCACGGGCGGTGCAGCGTGGCCCCGAAGTAGGCTGAGCGTAACATTGACAAGGTCGAGATCGCTGTGCGCGGGGTGTTTGGCACCGGTCCCTGGACCCCCGGGAGGGTTCGCACACCCCGCGCATGGTATCCCCGGAGAGGGCACACCCGGAGGAAGGCAGCGGGACCACCGGGTGGGTGCGCGAACCCGCACGGGCGGTGCAGCGTGGCCCCGAAGTAGGCTGAGCGTAACATTGACAAGGTCGAGATCGCTGTGCGCGGGGTGTTTGGCACCGGTCCCTGGACCCCCGGGAAGGTTCGCACACCCCGCGCATGGTATCCCCGGAGAGGGCACACCCGGAGGAAGGCAGCGGGACCACCGGGTGGGTGCGCGAACCCGCACGGGCGGTGCAGCGTGGCCCCGAAGTAGGCTGAGCGTAACATTGACAAGGTCGAGATCGCTGTGCGCGGGGTGTTTGGCACCGGTCCCTGGACCCCCGGGAGGGTTCGCACACCCCGCGCATGGTATCCCCGGAGAGGGCACACCCGGAGGAAGGCAGCGGGACCACCGGGTGGGTGCGCGAACCCGCACGGGCGGTGCAGCGTGGCCCCGAAGTAGGCTGAGCGTAACATTGACAAGGTCGAGATCGCTGTGCGCGGGGTGTTTGGCACCGGTCCCTGGACCCCCGGGAGGGTTCGCACACCCCGCGCATGGTATCCCCGGAGAGGGCACACCCGGAGGAAGGCAGCGGGACCACCGGGTGGGTGCGCGAACCCGCACGGGCGGTGCAGCGTGGCCCCGAAGTAGGCTGAGCGTAACATTGACAAGGTCGAGATCGCTGTGCGCGGGGTGTTTGGCACCGGTCCCTGGACCCCCGGGAGGGTTCGCACACCCCGCGCATGGTATCCCCGGAGAGGGCACACCCGGAGGAAGGCAGCGGGACCACCGGGTGGGTGCGCGAACCCGCACGGGCGGTGCAGCGTGGCCCCGAAGTAGGCTGAGCGTAACATTGACAAGGTCGAGATCGCTGTGCGCGGGGTGTTTGGGACCGGTCCCTGGACCCCCGGGAGGGTTCGCACACCCCGCGCATGGTATCCCCGGAGAGGGCACACCCGGAGGAAGGCAGCGGGACCACCGGGTGGGTGCGCGAACCCGCACGGGCGGTGCAGCGTGGCCCCGAAGTAGGCTGAGCGTAACATTGACAAGGTCGAGATCGCTGTGCGCGGGGTGTTTGGGACCGGTCCCTGGACCTCCGGGAGGGTTCGCACACCCCGCGCATGGTATCCCCAGAGAGGGCACACCCGGAGGAAGGCAGCGGGACCACCGGGTGGGTGCGCGAACCCGCACGGGCGGTGCAGCGTGGCCCCGAAGTAGGCTGAGCGTAACATTGACAAGGTCGAGATCGCTGTGCGCGGGGTGTTTGGGACCGGTCCCTGGACCCCCGGGAGGGTTCGCACACCCCGCGCATGGTATCCCCGGAGAGGGCACACCCGGAGGAAGGCAGCGGGACCACCGGGTGGGTGCGCGAACCCGCACGGGCGGTGCAGCGTGGCCCCGAAGTAGGCTGAGCGTAACATTGACAAGGTCGAGATCGCTGTGCGCGGGGTGTTTGGGACCGGTCCCTGGACCCCCGGGAGGGTTCGCACACCCCGCGCATGGTATCCCCGGAGAGGGCACACCCGGAGGAAGGCAGCGGGACCACCGGGTGGGTGCGCGAACCCGCACGGGCGGTGCAGCGTGGCCCCGAAGTAGGCTGAGCGTAACATTGACAAGGTCGGGATCGCTGTGTGCGGGGTGTTTGGGACCGGTCCCTGGACCCCCGGGAGGGTTCGCACACCCCGCGCATGGTATCCCCGGAGAGGGCACACCCGGAGGAAGGCAGCGGGACCACCGGGTGGGTGCGCGAACCCGCACGGGCGGTGCAGCGTGGCCCCGAAGTAGGCTGAGCGTAACATTGACAAGGTCGAGATCGCTGTGTGCGGGGTGTTTGGCACCGGTCCCTGGACCCCCGGGAGGGTTCGCACACCCCGCGCATGGTATCCCCGGAGAGGGCACACCCAGAGGAAGGCAGCGGCACCGGCGGGCGGGTGTGCGGACCCCGTCGGGACGCACGACAGTGCTTCAGGCCGACCTTCTTAGGCTGAGCGACAAAGTCCCGATTGACGTGTGTGTCCCTGTGCCCAGGCAGGGTGCACCGTCCTTGGGCACAGGATCGTCGACGCGGACCCCCCCCGCGGCGGGGAAGGGGAAGCGTCGACATATTCGACATAGTCGAGCGAGTACGACGTCCGGTCGGCCGAGGGCCCCCGATGCCCCTGGACCCCCCCCGGGGTGGGCCAGACGGAAAAATGTCAAAGTCTGGTTGTCGGCCAGGGGTAAGTGTGTGTCCCTGTGCCCAGGCAGGGTGCACCGAACCCGGGCGAGGCCTCCGGAAGGGTCCCCTGACAGACTTCCAGGCTTTGGAACATTTGAGAGAGATCAAGGGCGGGAGGCGCGGGTCCCTGTACCCAGGCAGGGTGCGCTATCCTTGGGCACAAGATCGTCGAAGCGGACCCCCCCGCGGCGGGGAAGGGGAAGCGTCGACATATTCGACATAGTCGAGCGAGTACGACGTCCGGTCGGCCGAGGGCCCCCGATGCGCCTGGACCCCCCCCCGGGGTGGGCCAGACGGAAAAATGTCAAAGTCTGGTTGTCGGCCAGGGGTAAGTGTGTGTCCCTGTGCCCAGGCAGGGTGCACCGAACCCGGGCGAGGCCTCCGGAAGGGTCCCCTGACAGACCTCCAGGCCTCGGGACTTTTGACAGAGAACCAGGGCGGGAGGCGCGGGTCCCTGTACCCAGGCAGGGCGCGCCATCCTTGGGCACAGGATCGTCGACGCGGACCCCCCCGCGGCGGGGAAGGGGAAGCGTCGACATATTCGACATAGTCGAGCGAGTACGACGTCCGGTCGGCCGAGGGCCCCCGATGCCCCTGGACCCCCCCCCCCCCCCCCGGGGTGGGCCAGACGGAAAAATGTCAAAGTCTGGTTGTCGGCCAGGGGTAAGTGTGTGTCCCTGTGCCCAGGCAGGGTGCACCGAACCCGGGCGAGGCCTCCGGAAGGCTCCCCTGACGGACTTCCAGGCCTCGGGACATTTGAGAAGGATCAAGGGCGGGAGGCGCGGGTCCCTGTACCCAGGCAGGGCGCGCTATCCTTCGGCAAAGGATCGTCGACGCGGACCCCCCCGCGGCGGGGAAGGGGAAGCGTCGACATATTCGACATAGTCGAGCGAGTACGACGTCCGGTCGGCCGAGGGCCCCCGATGCCCCTGGACCCCCCCCCCCCCCGGGGTGGGCCAGACGGAAAAATGTCAAAGTCTGGTTGTCGGCCAGGGGTAAGTGTGTGTCCCTGTGCCCAGGCAGGGTGCACCGAACCCGGGCGAGGCCTCCGGAAGGGTCCCCTGACAGACCTCCAGGCCTCGGGACTTTTGACAGAGAACCAGGGCGGGAGGCGCGGGTCCCTGTACCCAGGCAGGGCGCGCTATCCTTGGGCACAGGATCGTCGACGCGGACCCCCCCGCGGCGGGGAAGGGGAAGCGTCGACATATTCGACATAGTCGAGCGAGTACGACGTCCGGTCGGACGAGGGCCCCCGATGCCCCTGGACCCCCCCCCCCCCCCCCCTCCGGGGTGGGCCAGACGGAAAAATGTCAAAGTCTGGTTGTCGGCCAGGGGTAAGTGTGTGTCCCTGTGCCCAGGCAGGGTGCACCGAACCCGGGCGAGGCCTCCGGAAGGCTCCCCTGACGGACTTCCAGGCCTCGGGACATTTGAGAAGGATCAAGGGCGGGAGGCGCGGGTCCCTGTACCCAGGCAGGGCGCGCTATCCTTGGGCAAAGGATCGTCGACGCGGACCCCCCCGCGGCGGGGAAGGGGAAGCGTCGACATATTCGACATAGTCGAGCGAGTACGACGTCCGGTCGGCCGAGAGCCCCCGATGCCCCCGGGGTGGTGCCGACGCGCCAACCCGGAGTCAAGAGGGAAAATGTTAAAAGTCGGGTGGTTGGCCCGTGGGAAGTGTGTGTCCCTGTGCCCAGGCAGGGTGCACTGAACCCGGGCAAGTCATCTGGAAGGGTCCCCTGACAGACCTCCAGACATGATGATTATCTCAAAACTGAGAACCACTATGAGATCGTATTTGAAAGCCGAATCCAGGCGACAGTTCCATGAGCTGGGCATGTCGGAGTGGTACGCTTTCATAAAAGTGTATCACAGCATAGCGACCGGGTATCTTAGAACGGCCTCCTGTGCCAGAGAGCTGGGACGTCGAGCGAGTCGAGCCAGTCTGGCGGGCGGTCCGCCGAGGGTGCCCGTCCCCCCGGACCCCCCCAGTGTGGGCCAGACAGAAAATGTCAAAGTCCGGTTGTCGGCCAGGGGTAAGTGTGTGTCCCTGTGCCCAGGCAGGGTGCACCGAACCCGGGCGAGGCCTCCGGAAGGGTCCCCTGATGGACTTCCAGGCTTTGGAACATTTGAGAGAGATCAAGGGCGGGAGGCGCGGGTCCCTGTACCCAGGCAGGGCGCGCTATCCTTGGGCACAAGATCGTCGACGCGGACCCCCCCGCGGCGGGGAAGGGGAAGCGTCGACATATTCGACATAGTCGAGCGAGTACGACGTCCGGTCGGCCGAGGGCCCCCGATGCCCCTGGACCCCCCCCCGGGGTGGGCCAGACGGAAAAATGTCAAAGTCTGGTTGTCGGCCAGGGGTAAGTGTGTGTCCCTGTGCCCAGGCAGGGTGCACCGAACCCGGGCGAGGCCTCCGAAAGGCTCCCCTGACGGACTTCCAGGCCTCGGGACATTTGAGAAGGATCAAGGGCGGGAGGCGCGGGTCCCTGTACCCAGGCAGGGCGCGCTATCCTTGGGCAAAGGATCGTCGACGCGGACCCCCCCGCGGCGGGGAAGGGGAAGCGTCGACATATTCGACATAGTCGAGCGAGTACGACGTCCGGTCGGCCGAGGGCCCCCGATGCCCCTGGACCCCCCCCCCCGGGGTGGGCCAGACGGAAAAATGTCAAAGTCTGGTTGTCGGCCAGGGGTAAGTGTGTGTCCCTGTGCCCAGGCAGGGTGCACCGAACCCGGGCGAGGCCTCCGGAAGGCTCCCCTGACGGACTTCCAGGCCTCGGGACATTTGAGAAGGATCAAGGGCGGGAGGCGCGGGTCCCTGTACCCAGGCAGGGCGCGCTATCCTTGGGCAAAGGATCGTCGACGCGGCCCTCCCGCGGCGGGGAAGGGGAAGCGTCGACATATTCGACATAGTCGAGCGAGTACGACGTCCGGTCGGCCGAGGGCCCCCGACGCCCCTGGACCCCCCCCCCCGGGGTGGGCCAGACGGAAAAATGTCAAAGTCTGGTTGTCGGCCAGGGGTAAGTGTGTGTCCCTGTGCCCAGGCAGGGTGCACCGAACCCGGGCGAGGCCTCCGGAAGGCTCCCCTGACGGACTTCCAGGCCTCGGGACATTTGAGAAGGATCAAGGGCGGGAGGCGCGGGTCCCTGTACCCAGGCAGGGCGCGCTATCCTTCGGCAAAGGATCGTCGACGCGGACCCCCCCGCGGCGGGGAAGGGGAAGCGTCGACATATTCGACATAGTCGAGCGAGTACGACGTCCGGTCGGCCGAGGGCCCCCGACGCCCCTGGACCCCCCCCCCCCCGGGGTGGGCCAGACGGAAAAATGTCAAAGTCTGGTTGTCGGCCAGGGGTAAGTGTGTGTCCCTGTGCCCAGGCAGGGTGCACCGAACCCGGACGAGGCCTCCGGAAGGGTCCCCTGACGGACTTCCAGGCCTCGGGACATTTGAGAAGGATCAAGGGCGGGAGGCGCGGGTCCCTGTACCCAGACAGGGCGCGCCATCCTTGGGCAAAGGATCGTCGACACGGACCCTCCCGCGGCGGGGAAGGGGAAGCGTCGACATATTCGACATAGTCGAGCGAGTACGACGTCCGGTCGGCCGAGGGCCCCCGATGCCCCTGGACCCCCCCCCCCGGGGTGGGCCAGACGGAAAAATGTCAAAGTCTGGTTGTCGGCCAGGGGTAAGTGTGTGTCCCTGTGCCCAGGCAGGGTGCACCGAACCCGGGCGAGGCCTCCGGAAGGCTCCCCTGACGGACTTCCAGGCCTCGGGACATTTGAGAAGGATCAAGGGCGGGAGGCGCGGGTCCCTGTACCCAGGCAGGGCGCGCTATCCTTGGGCAAAGGATCGTCGACGCGGACCCCCCCGCGGCGGGGAAGGGGAAGCGTCGACATATTCGACATAGTCGAGCGAGTACGACGTCCGGTCGGCCGAGGGCCCCCGACGCCCCTGGACCCCCCCCCCCGGGGTGGGCCAGACGGAAAAATGTCAAAGTCTGGTTGTCGGCCAGGGGTAAGTGTGTGTCCCTGTGCCCAGGCAGGGTGCACCGAACCCGGGCGAGGCCTCCGGAAGGCTCCCCTGACGGACTTCCAGGCCTCGGGACATTTGAGAAGGATCAAGGGCGGGAGGCGCGGGTCCCTGTACCCAGGCAGGGCGCGCTATCCTTGGGCAAAGGATCGTCGACGCGGCCCTCCCGCGGCGGGGAAGGGGAAGCGTCGACATATTCGACATAGTCGAGCGAGTACGACGTCCGGTCGGCCGAGGGCCCCCGACGCCCCTGGACCCCCCCCGGGGTGGGCCAGACGGAAAAATGTCAAAGTCTGGTTGTCGGCCAGGGGTAAGTGTGTGTCCCTGTGCCCAGGCAGGGTGCACCGAACCCGGGCGAGGCCTCCGGAAGGGTCCCCTGACAGACTTCCAGGCCTCGGGACTTTTGACAGAGAACCAGGGCGGGAGGCGCGGGTCCCTGTACCCAGGCAGGGCGCGCTATCCTTGGGCACAGGATCGTCGACGCGGACCCCCCCGCGGCGGGGAAGGGGAAGCGTCGACATATTCGACATAGTCGAGCGAGTACGACGTCCGGTCGGCCGAGGGCCCCCGATGCCCCTGGACCCCCCGGGGTGGGCCAGACGGAAAAATGTCCCCCCGGACCCCACGGAGGCGAGAGAAAAAAAGCGTCAAAGGTCTGGTTGTCGGTCAGGGGTAGGTGCGGATCCCTGTGCCCAGGAAGGTCAACCGAACCCGGACAAGGCCTCCGGAAGGGTCCCCTGACAGACTTCCAGGCCTGACGATTTTCTCGAAACTGAGAACCGCTATGAGATCGGATTTGAAAGCTGAATCCGGGCAACAGTTCCACGAGCTGGGCATGTCGGAGTGGTACGCGTTCATAAAAGTGTATCGCAGCATCGCGACCGGGTACCTTCGAACGGCCACCTGTGCCAGAGAGCTGGGACGTCGAGCGAGTCGAGCAACTTCGGCGGGCGGTCTGTCGAGGTTCCCCGGAC
>NW_026609986.1:0-20937 GCF_029499605.1 Hyla sarda | reverse complement strand
GTGATAAAAACTCATCCCCTCTATAAAAACATGTGACTATATACAAAAGATATATAGACGACCTGTTCCTATTATGGCGTGGCCACCCAGAAGACATCACATCGTTTGTTACGGATAAAAATACCAACAATTGGGGTCTGACTTTCACCCCAGTTTTTTCCACCATCTCTATTGAATTTCTAGATCTCAAGATCACCCATAAATGGGACAGATTCACCACATCCACTTTTTTAAAAAAAAATGGACTCTAATAGTTACATATCATTCACCAGTGGCCACTATAAAAAAGTGGAAACAGAACATTCCTTTTGGACAATTTAAAAGAGTGAGAAAGAATTGTACGGATACCACCACCTTTTCTGAACAGTCAAAAATCTTAAGATCCAGATTTGCAGCAAAAGGATACCCGAAAGAATTGATTGAAAATGCCTATGAGAGAACTTGTGTACTCACCCAGGAAGAATGCCTTGAAAGATCAGATCCAGGACCTCCTCATCTGAAAAAGAAAGAAAAAGAGAAGAAAAAATGAGGAGAAGACCAGATGTAATTTTGTCCCCACATATTCAGCGGGGCAAACAGAAATCAGAAACGTCTTGAAAAAACACTGGGAAAATATTATTACAAGACCCACATTTGGGAAGAATTCACCCTACAAACCGGGACTAACCTTCAGGCGGGCACCAACCATAAAAGGTATGATAGCCCCGAGTAAGCTAAAGTGTCACAACAAATCTTCCCAGAAAAAAGAGAAAACTGGAAATATAGGAACATACAAATGTAGAAAACCAAGATGCCTATGTTGTCATACCATACGCCATAATCAAAAATGTTTCTCCTGTACTCATTCTGGTGAAAGTTTCCCTATTAAACATCTGATAACATGCCAAACAGAATACGTGATCTATCTCATAGAATGCCAATGTGGCAAACAATATGTTGGAAGAACAACACAACCTTTACACCTGAGATTGAACCAACATCGTTCAAACATAAAGAAAAAGTTCATGTACCATGGCCTGTCAAGACACCTGAGCCTGATGCATGAGGGGAACATGGGAGCCATATCCATAATTCCAATTGAACATATTCCTTCTGGAAATAAAAACAGATTTGAAACTCTGGCACGTAAAGAAATGTTCTGGATTTACAGCCTCCAAACACTACAACCCTAAGGGCTGAATGAGGCTGTGGAACTAATATCTTAAAGACAGAAATATGACACAGAAAATATGTCATCATAACACACCTAAATAAATAAACTAAATAAGGCGTATTACAATCTCTGGAAATACACATATACACCTGTTTTAGAAATAGACAACATCTGTCACTGGGTGGAAATATACGGATAAGGTATTTTATGGATGTATATTTGTGTCCACCAGAACACCGTAAGAATGTATACTTGTCAGGAGGCCTAATATACTTCAATGTGTGTCAAAGCTTTTGTATGCAGCTATATGGAATAACCTTTTCATATCCATTCCCTGTTTTAAGGAACAATTATCAGGTTTTTCCATTTATTTATTTATTTTCCATACCAACACCGGAGCATTTTATATGCTCGTACAGCCATAACGGTAATGAGTGACTTGCAACAGCAGTATCCAGCTCTACTGTTGCATAGTCCATTAATAACTGTATCTTTACTCCTGGTTATGTATCAGTATGATTTATACACAGACAATTATGTAACAAAACACTCAGGTCTGACACAATTAAGACCTGAGCTTTTTATATGTATGTTTAATTTGCAACAGAATAACAATTCCATCCATATATATTTTCGCCATATATTTTTTTCCATCCATTCATAGTAATGTACTCGAGGTGATTATGCATGTATGTATGTATGTGTGTAAGCACATGTGTAGGCACATATATATGTGTGTGTCTATATATATATATATATATATATATATATATATATATACACACACACACACAACTTTAACAATTTTTGGAATCACCCTGCCGACTGGCAATACATTTGCATATCTGTTCTGTTTTAATAATTTTATTCTACCTTGTCAAAATGAGCCATACATTATGTCCCGCACTCATTGTCTCCGTCACCTGCGTTCTGTGTCACACACTCTCCTCCTGTCTGCCACGGATCTTCGGTCTCGGTCACGCCGGGGTACCGGCATAAGTGTCAGCCAAATTATTATTTGCGGTTTTTGTATTTTAAGTAACCCTCAAAGGAATGCTCACCTCTAATGAAAATGCACTTTTTATGTATATTAGACAATTTTATTTGATGTAACTTACACATGTGAGATCTTCTTGAATTGATTTTTGCGGGCAAATGAGGTATAAATAAAGGATATCCTCACTGCCCAATCAGAAAGCCTGACAAAGAGGGGGTCCCCGCTCGTCGAAATGCTGAAGTAATAAACCTTCTTTTTACTTTTTATTAAATCCGTGTCAAAGCGTTTTTTATTTTATTCTATCTATTCCAAACATCACTACTTCTGTGACGGAGGTGAGCGCCAATTGAAGCACTTAATTTTTTCCTCGGAACTCTTGGACCGATGTTCTTCTACTAAAGTGACCGTCCTTCGCATGTTGTAGCGGTTCTAGTGCTGGTTGCGCTCCTCCACTCTGTGTCCCCCAGAATAGTGGGAAACAAGCGCATATTGATGTTGTGCCCATGGTACAACACAAAAAGGTGAGCAAACCTATCTTGCCATTCTCTGGAACTGTTGCTCCTTTGGAGCCGATACTTATTGTTTTTTTTTGTACATCTGTGAATCCACCAGTTAATTTAATTTTATTACGCTTAGATGCGCATTGTGTCTTCTCTGTTTTTTCTATATACCTTTTGTTAAATAAATTATATATTGATTCACATATAAAATATGTCTACTTTATGTTTCCATCATAAAGTTCACATGTTTTTACTTCTGGAAGACATCAGAGGGCTTCAAAGTTCAGCAGCAATTTTCCAATTTTTCACAAAATTTTCAAAATCGAAATTTTTCAGGGACCGGTTCAGTTTTGAAGTGGATTTGAAGGGCTTTCATATTAGAAATACCCCATTATAAAAACTGCACCACTCAAAGTATTCAAAATGACATTCAAAAGGCTTGTTAACCCTTTAGTGTTTTACAGGAATAGCAGCAAATTGAAGGAGAAAATTCTAAATCTTCATTTTTTACACTGGCATGTTCTTGTAGACCCAGTTATTGAATTTTTACAAGGGGTAAAAGGAGAGAAATCTTCCTAAAATGTGTAACCCAATTTCTATCGAGTAAGGAAATACCTCATATGTGTATGTCAGGTGTTCGGCGAGCGCAGTAGAAGGTTCAGAAGGGAAGGGCTTTTGGAGAATGAGTTTTTCTGAAATGGTTTTTGGGGGGCATGTCACATTTAGAAAGCCCCTATGGTGCCAGAACAGCAAAAAAAAAACACATGGCATTCTGTTTTGGAAACTACACCCCTCAAGGCACGTAATAAGGGGTCCAGTGAGCCTTAACACCCCACAGGTGTTTGACAACTTTTCATTAAAGTTGGATGTGTAAATGATTTATTTTTTTTTCTTCACACTAAAATGCTGTTTTTCCCTCAAATTATTTTTTTTTACAAGGGATAATAGGACAAAATGCCCCCCAAAATTTGTAACCCCAACTCTTCTGAGTGTGGAAATACCCCATGTGTGGACGTCAAGTGCTCTGCTGGCGCACTACAATGCTCAGAAGAGTCACATTTGGCTTTTGTACTAATAGACAGATCGCCCGCTGCGATATTTCTGTATAATGTATAGATGCGGCGGGCGCTCTTCTATGGTCTCCTGCCCTGACGTATATATACTCCAATTCATATTTCCCCCAGAGAGCTGTGATGGGCCAGATGGTTCCAGCCAATCACAGCTCTCTGTAAGAAATAGGAATATGTGTATATATATATGGTAGTGCAGGGGACCATAGGAGAGCGGCCGCCCGCATCTATACATTATACAGGAGGATCACAGCGGGTGTCAGGAGTGATACCCGATGTGATCTTTCCATAACTGCAGGTAATACTACTCCCATCATGGAGCACACTCTGCCTCATGCTGGGAGCTGTAGTACCTGCATTAATAGACAGATCGCAGTGGGTGTCAGAAGTTACACTCGCTGCGATCTGTCTATTAATGCAGATACTACAGCTCGCAGCATGGAGCAGAGTGTGCACCATGTTGGGAGTAGTAGTGCCTGCTTAAGCACACATCACAGTTGATGTCACTACTGACACCCGCTGTGATCGTCCTGCTCTATACCCCTGCCAATCACTCATTGATATTTCTCTCAGAGCTGTGATTGGCTGCAACCATCCGGCCAATCACAGCTCTGAGTGAGAAATATGAATGAATTATGTTCTATTCACATCACTGGACGGAGTATAGGGCAGATATGTGAGCGCTGTATACAGCGGCATCTGTGCTATATAATGGACGATCGCATTGGGTGTCAGACTGAGACCCAGGGCGATCTGTCTATTACTACAGGTACTACTACTCCCAGCATGGAACAGTCTGTTCCATGCTGGGAGAAGTAGTACTACCTAAAAAAAAAAAAAAATAGAGAAAAAAAAGTGAAACATACACACTTTATTAAAAAATAATAAAAACTTATTTATAAAATATATACATTTTGTTTAATAAAAGATTTTCCATCACTGCAGCATCCTTTTTTTTTTTTTTATTTGGTACCCAGCTAATTTTGGGTACCAAAAAAATAAACGACAAAAGGTGACAAAAATGCAAATTCCACACAAATGAAAAAAACGTATGATGACGTACATTGCACTGGCGATTTGTCAGGCGTTTTTTCTGGCGTTTTTTTTATTTAATCCCTAAAACGCAAGACAAAAAAACAAGTGGAGACTTGTTATTGTAGCCCAATTTTTTTCATTTTTACAAGGGGTAAAAGGTAAAATGGCCTCCCAAAACTTGTAATTCATTTTCTCTCGAGTAAGAAAATATCTCATATGTGGATGTAAATTGCTCTGTGGGTGCACTAGAGGGCTCAGAAGGGAAAAAGCGACAATGGCATTTTGGAGAGCGAATTTTGCTGAAATGGTTTTTGGGGGGCATGTCGCATTTAGGAAACCCCCATGATGCCAGAACAATAAAAAAATAGAAAAATAAACACACATGGAACACTATTTTGGAAACTAAACCCTCAAGGAAAGTAACAAGGGGTAAATTGAGTCTTTATACCCCACAGGTGATTGACGAACTTTCGTTAAAGTCGGACATGAAAAATAAAAATTAGATTTTTAACACTAAAATGCTGGTATTACCCCAAACTTTTCATTTTCACAAGGAGTAATAGGAGAATTCCCCCCCCCCCCCCAAATTTGTAACCCCATTTCTCTCAAGTAAGGAAATACCTCATATGTGGATGTAAAGTGCACTGCGGGCACAGTAGAGGGCTCAGAAGGGAAGGAGCGACATTGGGCTTTTGGAGAGCAAATTTTGCTGAAATGGTTTTTGGGGGGCATGTCGCATTTAGGAAACCCCCATGATGCCAAAATAGTAAAAAAAAAACACATGGCACACACTTTTGAAAACGACACCCTTCAAGGAACGTAACACGGGGTAAAGTGAGCCTTAATACCCCACAGGTGATTGACCAACTTTCGTTAAAGTGGGACATAAAAAAAATTCAATAAAATGCTGGTGTTACCCCCAAATTTTTGATTTTCACAAGGGGTAATAGGAAAAAAAAGCCCCCAAAAATTTGTAACACCATTTATTCTGAGTATGAAAATACCTCATGTGTATATAACGTGCTCTGCGGGCAAACTACAATGCTCAGAAGAGAAGGAGCGTCATTTGGTTGGAATGGAAGTCGGGGGCCATGTGCGTTTACAAAGCCCCCAGTGGTGCCAGAACAGTGGACCGCCCCCACATGTGACCCCATTTTGGAAACTACACCCCTCACAGAATGTAATAAGGGGTGCAGTGAGCATTTACACCCCACTGGAGTTTGACAGATCTTTGGAACAGTGGACTGTGCAAATGAAAAAAAAAAATTTCAGACAATGTGGGGTGTAAATGTTCACTGTACCCCTTATTACATTACGTGAGGGATGTAGTTTTTCAAAATGGGGTCACGTGTGTGTGTGTGTGGGGGGGGGGGGGGTCACCTGTTCTGGAACCATGGGGGCTTTGTAATTGCACATGCCCTTGAATTCCAGTCTAATTCTCTCTCCAAAAGGCCAATGGCGCTCCTCTTCTGAGCATTGTAGTGCGCCAGCAGAGCCCTTTACATCCACATATGGGGTATTTATATACTCAGAAGAAATGGTGTTACAAATTTTGGGGGGCTTTTTTCCTATTACCACTTGTGAAAATGAAAAAATTGGGGCAACACCAGCATTTCAGGGAATTTTTTTTCTATTTTTACGTCCAACTTTAACGAAAATTTGTCAAAGACCTGTGGAGTGTTAGGCTCACTATACCCCTTTTTACATTTCTTGAGGGGTGTAGTTTCCAAAATGGGGTCACATGTTCATTTTTTTTTTTTTGCGTTCATGTCAGAACCGCTGTAACAGCCACCCCTATTCAAATCACCATTTTAGGCCTACATGGCGCTCTCTCACTCCTGAGCCCTGTTGTGCATCCGCAGAGCATTTTAAGTATACATATGGGGTGTTTCCGTACTCAGGAGAAATTGCGTTACAAATTTTGTGGGTCTTTTTCTCCTTTTACCTTTTGTGAAAATTAAAATATGGGGCAACACCAGCATGTCAGTGTAAAAATGTTAATTTTTTTACACTAACATACTGGTGTAGCCCCTAACTTTTCCTTTTTCATAAGGGGTAAAAGGAGAAAAATCCCCCCCCCCCCCAAAATTTTTAACGCAATTTCTCCCGAGTACGGAAATACCCCATATGTGGCCCAAAACTGTTGCCTTGAAATACGACAAGGCTCCAAAGTGAGAGAGCGCCATGTGCATTTGAGGCCTAAGGTAGGGATTTGCAATAGGGGCAGACCCCGATATGAGGATGGGGTTTGTCTCTACCAAAACCCTACAGCAGTGTTTCTCAAACACGGTGCCTCCGGCTGTTGCAAAACTCCCAGCCCTCCAGGACAGTCATTTGCTGTCCGGCAATACTGGGAGTTGTTTTGCAGCATCTGGAGGCACAGTTTAGGAAACACTGCCGTATGAGACGTTTTTCATTTTTATTGGGGTGGGGTGGGGGAAATGTGTAATTGTATGTATGCAGCGTCTAACTTTTGTGTTAGTGTAGTGTTTTTAGGGTACGTTCACACGGCCACAGCTCAAACTTGTAGAAGGAAACCCACTGTAAACCCCCGCCTGTGTGAATGTACCCTGTACATTCACATGGAGGGGGGGGGGGGGGAGTGCCCCAAACCTTCAGCTAGCAAAACTACAACTCCCAGAATGCACTGACAGACCGTACATGCTGGGAGCTGTAGTTTTGCAACAGCTGAACTACAACTCCCAGCACTGTTCTTCCACAGTTGTTGCATAACTACAACTCCTAGCATGCCTTTCGGCTGTCAGTGCATTCTGGGAGTTGTAGTTTTGCAACAGCTGGAGGCACACGGGTTGGAATTACTGAGTTAGGAAACAGACTCTGGCTCAGTGTTTCTCAACCTGTGTGCCTACAGCTGTCTCAGGACCCCCCTGGGCATTGCCACGGGATGCCTGCTGATAGATATCAGCAGTCATCCCGGTCCGATCACCGCCCGGCGAACGATGGTGATCGGAAATACGAAGGGCGTACAGGTACACCCTCCGTCCTTAAGGTACCCCCTTTGTCCCCAACAGGTTAATGTATCAGCGAGCCCATGGAAGTATAACTGGGACATCACAAAAAGATATTTCCAGACACAGGCATGTACCGATTATACATTGGTCCCAAATCCTTCTGGCAGGCGGTGAGTGACGGGGGCCCAGCCTAATACAACTTTGTCAGTGGAAAAATAAAAAAAGTTATAGGCCTCAGAAGGTGAAGAGGAAAAAAATGTGAGCCAATAATCTGATATGCCAGGTCATGAAGGGGGTAACAAATGTAGTGAACGTACATATTGCTACCACACACAAAAAGTCTAAAAAACTAAATTCACCAACATTGATAAATTCACTTATTGTTTTTTCTTTCTTATTTTCTAGCTAGAATATGGGCCCTGTGTATCAGTGTGTGTATGTGTGTTTCTTGCTTAACATTTTATTCATTTGACTTTCAGCAATAAAAGTTAGTGATCTATAACAGAATTACCTTATAATGAATTTTTGATTAGCAATGAACACAACCTGGCACATGGCCTTAAGTAATAAATCAAATGATAAGACTAAATGAAATCTTGTTTCTGCCAACTTCAAGCCAGAGATGACTCAATGCAACATAACTCACATAATGAACCTAATTAACTTACCCTTTCAATTTACGCTTTTGACATGAGGGACTTAACACACCAGGACCTAAACGTACGCCCCATTCCATTAAGTGATTTTGAAGCGAGCACAGGAGCTGCGCTTGCTTCATAGTGGTGAGTGTCAGGAAAATTCTACACCAATGAAAAGTGCCCTCCCAATTACACAAAAATATACAAATCTTTATTGTAGCACATCAACAGGACATACATGAGACATTAAAAACAAAAGCAAAAAATCTCTTATCAAGCTGACTCCACATACCAGGGGGGCCGGGGACCCCACACTGTGTGCTCATCCCTAAATCTTCAAACCTCCTGATCCTCCAAACTTCCCCTCTCATATACACATTTCTTGAGGATAAATGTCAGCTGCTCTCAAACAACGTTGGGGGAGAAAGTCACCGACACAGTGACGGAATGCTTGGGGTCTGGTCGGATGCCTGTCCCTGCTGGTATTTTACAACACTGATCTGGTCCTGAGCAGATGTGCTACAATAAAGATTTAAATATGTTTGTGTAATTGCGAAAGCACTTTTCATTGGTGCAGAATTTTTCTTTTTGGTTTTGTTGTATAAACACTACACTGTAGTGTCACCCTTTGTTTGTTTACAATTATATGATTTTTTTGGCTTAAAGGGGTACTCCGGTGCTTAGACATCTTATCCCCTATCCAAAGGATAGGGGATAAGATGCCTGATCGCGGGAGTCCAGCCGCTAGGGACCCCCGGGATCATGCATGCGGCACCCTGTTTGTAATCAGTTCCCGGAGCGTGTTCGCTCCGGGACTGATTACCGGCGACTACAGGGCGGGCGGCGTGTGACGTCACGCCCCCACCCCCCGAGTGATGTCACGCTCGGCCCCTCAATGCAAGCCTACGGGAGGGGCTTGCACTGATTACAAACTGGGTGCCGCGTGCATGATCCCGGGGGTCCCCAGCGGCGGGACTCCCGCGATCAGGCATCTTATCCCCTGGATAGGGGATAAGATGTCTAAGCATCGGAGTACCCCTTTAAGCCTGCCCTTGATTTGTTTTTGGCTACTTCTATCAGTCGCTTCCCATCATTAACCCTTTAGATGCTGTGAACAATGCTAATCATTGAATCTAAAGTATCAGATATAGCATTCCGGTTACTCAGATGACTTGGACCCCTGTGACGAAGTTCGATGACTGTAGAGCTAAAATAGTGGAGAAAAGTGCCCTTAACTGCCTCTTGCTTAACCAGGCTTTATCAGTAGAGCGCTGATAAACACTGCACAATGTTATGCAATAGGTATAGAAATGTACAGTGAATGCAATCTAATAATTGCAAATAAAAGTCCCATATGGTGACTTAAAAAGTGCAAACTATATAAATTCAAAAATGCTTTTAAAATTATATAAAAGCCTCTCCCCTAATAAAAAAAAATGAAATCATCCTTCTTTTTCCATTTTCACTCCCCTCCAAAAAAATTTATAAATAATAAACATTTTAGGGTTTATTTACTAATATGTTTCCGATATTTTTTTTTTCAGTTTTGCAGCTGAATTTAGGGGCACGTCCTACGCGCCAAACCTTGTGCCCAAAAATACCTTCAAACCTGACCATTAAAAAAAAATGGCATGTCCGCCCTGGGAAAGGAGCGTATCCCTAACAAAAGGGGCATGTCCCCAACATATTTACTATGGTTTCCAATGCTTGCCGGGAAAACAGACCCACACAAGAAAACTACACTCCACTTTTAGTAAATCAACCCCACGGAAAATAACATAAACGTAAAAATAAATACCAAACGCCAAAAATGCTGATTTTTTGTCACATCATATGTCAGAAGTCCCATCAAAACAAAATGCTATTGTTAAAAACTACAGATCACAGTGCAAAAATGAGCCCCCATACAGCTGCGTATATGCAAAAATAACAAAGGTTATAGGGGACAATTAAAGGTCAATTTTTTATATACTTTTTTTTGTTAAAAATTATGTACAATAATAAACTATGTAAAATGAACTTTTGTAACTGAATGTAACTTTTACCATAAGGGTGCGTCCACACTGCGGAATCTCTACTCGCTTAATTCAGTGAGCGGAGATTCCGTCTGGCGGCCGCCGCTGAAAACACTTCGACGGTAGGGCCGCGGGGCACTGAGCCGTCACCATTGACGACTATGCAGTGCTCGCGGAATCTGCGCAAAGAATGAACATGTTCTTTCTTTGTGCGGAACAGTTTCAGCAGCGAAATTGTCTGCCGCTGAAATTCCGCAGTGTGAATGGGTCTCGCGGAGACCCGTGGGAATTCTGTAGTGTGAACGTACCCTAAAGGGGACTACTGTTTTGTAAGCGGAGGTGCTCTGTCCGGCTAAGGTGACCCTAATGATAGATTATAGGGGAATGTAGAAACTGTAAGATGGGAATTCTAAATGGGAAGAAAAAGAGGAAAAAATATACATATGTATTTTTTATTTTTATTTAATTGTTGTATGTTATATAAAAAAAAAAAATTCTCTTCTTCACCTCATTGGAATGTATGTGGTGGGGGTTGTGGGCCTTTCCACTTTACTTAATGAAGGGATGAATGAAGACTTGCCCCTTTAGAAAATGGACAAAGCTGCACAATAGTTTGCATAATGGAAAGGTCTAATAAGTGGTAGTTTCTCCTCAAGCTTGTTGATCCTGGAGATGTGTGATGAACATATCACGAGAGAGTCAGAAAGGATGGTGGCACGAAAGGGTACCATCCCTTTATGGCAAGAGGAGTAAGCTAAATTAAATGTAATATAATTGATGGTTTGCACTTTGGTAAATAATAAGCAGCTGTGAAGAGGAGAAAGAAGAAAGTGGTGAAAATGAAAGGAGGTGGCGATGAATGTTCTGGCAGGGCCTAAACTGGAAATGGGAAATGAGTGAAATTGAGGTGAGAATTTTTTTTTTTTTTTTTTTGGGGGGGGGGGGGGGCAAATTAAAGGGGTATTCCAGGAATTATTTTTATTTGACTATACTACAGGGGCTGTTCTGTTCTGTGATTTTCACCCCAATATTTATTTTTAACAGCATACAAAATGATTGTTGTCTCAAATTTTTCCCAGGTTGCAATGCGGCTTTTGCTGATGTGTAGGAGGGAGGAAAATGGAATTATGGGATTTTAGGCAAAAAAGAAAACTCAAACAGGAAATACCAGTTCACAAAAAGCTAGCCACAATGTTATGGTGGACTCAGAACATAGCCATTTAACCCCAAGACAAGCGCAGATCCTTCCTAAGCATGTCCATTACTGTCTGCCAGGTATGTACTAAAATCCCCTTATGGTGGAAAACCCCTTTAAGGGAAGGGGAAGAGAGATGGGGGGCCTATTAATACAAAGAGTATGCATGAATGTGGGTGATTTGGGTTGGACAGGACACTGGAACCAACTTTGGAAATTGTAAAGTTTTTTTTTTTTTTCAATAATGTGTGATGATATTGATGAAAATATTGATTGTAATTATATGATAAAGTAATAATTATTGTAATTGAGATATAAAGGAATAATAAAAAAAAGTAAAAAAAAATAAAGTCTGTTCCATGTTGGGGGTAGTAGTACAGGGTCTGAAGGATTGATTGCACTGGGTCTCAATTCTGACACCCGATGCGATCAGCAGTTATAGAGCAGGGGAGCAAGCAGCATGCTGCGCTACTCTGTGATGTATATACTGTTTTTAAACTTTTCATTTTTAAATCCCCCGCCGGGAGCCCTGAATAGCCGTCACCGAGGAGCCATTCAGGGCTCCCCGCAGGGTTTTTAAACTACTACTGTGTTAACCCTAAATGTATGCCCCTGTGCATATTTATAATAATTTATTGGCCCCAGTGTGCATAATTTTATTTCCCCCCCCCCATGTCCATATCCCCCAAGTGTCCATATCCCCCCCAGGACACGGGGGATATGGACACTGGGGGATATGGACACGGGGGGGGGGGGGGAAATAAACGTATGCACACTGAGGCCAATAAATTATTATAAATATGCACGGGGGCATACATTTAAGGTTAATACAGTAGTAGCTTAAAAACCCTGCTGGGAGCCCTGAATGGCTCCTCGGTGCCAGCCATTCAGGGCTCCCAGCGGGGGATTTAAAAATGAAAAGTTTAAACAGTATACACATCGCAGAGTAGCGCAGCATGCTGCTCGCTCCCCTGCTTTCTAACTGCTGATCGCATTGGGTGTCAGAATTGGGACCCGATGTGATCAATCCTTCAGCCCCTGTACTAGCACCCCCAACATGGAAGACTCTGTTTCATGATGGGGTAGTAGTACAAACACTAATGTAGCCTCCCCAGCCGACGGCAGACTCCAGCAGCCGGGGAACTACTACTCCCATCATGGAAACTAGCCTTTTCCATGATGGGAGTAGTAGTAGTCCCTCAGCACTGCAGTAGTCTGCTCAGAAGTAAGTCAGTTGCTAAGGACGCTGCACAGCAAGGAACAGACATGCGCACAACAAGTAAGAAGATAGGTGTTTTGGAGTCTGTTCTGAACAGCTATTGGCTGATCATTTGCCAATGACTGTCACAACCGAGTGCGCATGTGATTACAATATTCATGAGGGGCAGGGCAGAGCGGAAACTGGGAGGAGGTGCAGCAGAAAACGTCACAGCTGAGTAAGTGACGTGGTGTCACAACATGACCCACATCACTGAGTGAAATAAGAATGCCAGTCACGGGAAGCCAGTAACAAACAGTATCTTCCGGGAAGATTTTAAAATAACTACAAAAGAACACCAGACTAGGAAAAGAAACCAGGCACAGAACTGGTAAGCTAAATATAATGATTTGCACCATATAGCTATAAAAAAAAGAACCACCTGACAAACCCTTTAATGGGAAGAGATTATCTTTTTTTTTTTTTTGCACTTTTTACTTTTTGTTATATCTCCCATAGGATATGCACATAACCCCATGTGTATAGCAGAGTGTATGTGTGTGTGTGTATGTACATTTCTATACAGGTGGGGGTATGTGCAGAGCATTGCACCCTTGTCTGTAGTACAGACTAGGGTGCAATGCTCTGAACATACCACCACCTATATAGGAATGTACACACACACTGCTATAAACATGGGAGGGTATGTGCAGACTGCAGTGCATTGCACCCTAAGGTCTGTAGAAGACAGTAGGGTGCAATGCTCTGTCTGCAGTCTATTTTGCACGTAACCCCCGTGTGTATAGCAGTGCTGCAGTGCAGAGCAGCAGAGGAGACATTAGACACAGAGGACCTGGAATAATCACCAACCGTATGGGGCCGGGGCGGCGGCGGCAGCAGAAGATGGACAGTCACTGATCCTCCAGGGCAGGCTGAGCGGGGGATCCAAATAAAAAGGCGGTGCGGCGGGAGAGGAGACAAGTTGGGAGGAGCAGCACACACAGGAGCTCAGCCGGGGCAGAGTCAGGGCCTCATTCAGGAGATAGGGGGAGGTCCTAGCGGTCGGAACCCCCGCGATCAGACATTCTATAGAGGATAAATTTCTTTGCACTGGACATCTTCTTTAACCCCTTCCCTAATAAAAGCTTGAATCCCCACTTTCCCAATTTTTAACTAAAATAATGTGAAAGATAAAAAAAAGTATGTGGTATCGTCGCGTTCGTAAATGTATGGTGACCCACGGTGTTAAGCGGGACCACGGGGTTCAGGATGTGGTTGTATGTGTAGGCCACCAACCCAGAAACCGCATATATTAAATGAGAGTCCAAAGCAGGTTTTGATGCAACTGGAACTTTACTGAAGGAGGCAGTATAAAGTTTCTTACAGATAGCCAACTTCCACAGAGGTTACCGGGACACAGGGAACCTCTCAGGCTTGCTTGGACTTGTAGTGATAATAATGATGATGCAGGCCACTGTGCTACTGTTATGACTTTGGTAGGGACAGTAGAGACTTGACTTGTAGACATAGATGAGACTTACAGATTAAATGTGGCTGCAGACGTGTAGGCTTTGGCCTAGCTGTAATGGACTGAACTTGTACAGGGCTGGTGCTTACTTGACTGTCCAGGAAGTGAAGTGAGAAGAAAAGAGAGCTAGTGTGGAGTCTACTGCCCTTTATATATCGTGGGGCTGGACTAAAGCCCATTGGTAGCTGGTTGCCTGTGGTTACCTATGCCTCTGAAACTCTGGGTATCAGGTGATCACATATCACATGACCATATCACATGACCCCAAGAAGGTCCTATACAGTTTAAACATCCTAATAACCTTTAAACATAGCTTATATTCACTGTACAATACCTGAAATAAACATACAGAATTAATGTACAATATAAATCAGAATAATGACCTAGGGGGATCCTGCAGGTGAGCCCTTTGGACTTGAGGGACTCTACCTGAGGGGACTTTAAGAAACTGTACAGAACCATGTTCTGTATGGGACATGACAAACCCCCTTTCTTAATATAAGTCGCCCTCTGCGTCTGTTAACTTAGGGAGAGGAGCGAAATGGCCACTGGGCTGTATGCAGTCCTGAAGCAATATATACAATGTCCGATTCCAGGCTGATGAAACGAATATGAAAACTGATGTACTGGTGATAAGAGTCTCTATATAATGTCCATACATGTTCTGCAAATCTGATGAACATAATAACTCTAGGAATTACTTGAGATAAGAATTCATTATCTTATGAATATATCTATGACTATAACGACATGACTTATACTTATGACATAACTTTTTTTTGTAGTTATGACTATGCACAACTAGTCACTATGTATATAACAGACATAATTGACTATACATTCCTGACTGACTAGGACATTTTATGACACTAGACATCACACTTTATGAGTGCTGCAACATTTGATTAGTACTATGATATATCTGACTATGAATGACATTTGACTGACTATTAGACTATTAGACTTGGTATGCATGATGACCGCAATGCTTAACCATACACTTTGATATTTTACCACTGTTTTTTTTTTTTCTGTTAGACACTGGTTGCGGATTAGGTTGCCGGAGGCTTTTTGCCCAATGCCTTGGCTACTAGGGTCTATTGGCATTACACACTTACCCCTAGAACACTTTACTCTAGATAATATTTGACATTCTGTTACCTTACTTTTTCAATTTGGTTAGCTACAGGAATACCTTCTGGCCAGTAAAGTACCCTGGGCATGCAAAGACAAGAAGAAATGACATTAGTTACATGACATTTTAGTGACTAATAGTGGTGTGGACTGATATAAAAATGCTACAGTCCCTAATGTATATTTGACTGAAGTTTGTGACTGATGTACATGACTTTTGTGATTTAGACTTATGTGTCCTTAATTTATGTGTGTGCACTATTTAGGCCAGTCTAGATATCTGGCTGCCTGTGTAAGTAAGAAAAACAGGAGACCGGAGGGGCGCCTCGATTGATACCGTCTGGATAGCAGGGGAGAGGGGTAAAAAAGAGGGGATAGTATGGGGCTTGCAGGCCCCTTAGGTATTAGCTGCTCACCTTAAAGCAAGTATTAAACTTTCATATCAACCCACATGCGGGGTTATGAAGAAGCAGGAAGGAGCAGGAACCGCTGCTGAGCCCGAGGTTGCAGGGGAGGTAACACCGTCCCATGGAGGAAGCAGGTACAGGTAGAACAAAATTACCTCTAAAAGGCGCTGCTGCTTCCGTGGATGGGTGTAATAAACCAGATCCAAAAACGCGTAATCCTGTATCGCATTGCTTTTATTGTTTTATCTTAACTATAAAACCTCCAAGATTCTACAACAACTCTACTCTGGATCTGGTTTATTACACCCATCCACGGAACCAGCCGCGCCTTTTAGAGGTCCTTTTGTTCTACTTGTACCTGCTAGATATCTGGCTGGCAGTTGTCCTTGTGTTGACCTTTGGGACTGACGCAACACCAACTCTTGGGACTGAGGAACATTCTCTGCTTCGGGAGCTCTTGGTGCTTCTGGAGTAGCAGGACACTCTTGCAGACTGAATTCTGGAACTGAAATAGGTCCTGGACTAGCTGGATCCACGTTTTTTAGAAGTGATACTGAGGGGCTGGAATCCGGAGTACAAGCTGATGCCACGGGAGACCGAACAGGAGCCGGTAAAGAAACTATTGATGGTTGCACCAACCCTTGGGACGACATAGCACAGAAGACTGCAGGCTGATGAGGGGAGAACACAGTGACATCCATGGATGGGTGGATCCCCTCTCCAGGTACATACTCCTTCATGGGTCTAGCAGCTGTTGAAAGAGGTGCAGGAGGTTCAGGCAGAACTTCTCTAAGGCACAATTTTATGCGATTTCAATGTACCACTTGTGGTTCATAACTAGTCTTCTGAATCTCATAGACGTCAGAGTCTGGATAGGGCACTGTGGTGATAGTGTAGAGCTCCCTTTCCCAAATGGAATTCAACTGATGCACCCTTGGAAACTTCCGCAGCCAAACTTTATCTGCCAGTTGTAGAGGCATGTCAGAGGCATGACGGTTATAGTTATGTATGAGCGAATTTTTGAAAAATTTGATTTAGCCGATTCACCGAATTTTTTTTCCGATACAAATTTTTATGTGGCAAATCTAGATTAAAAAGGGCTATTTCTGGCCTACAGAGAGACTCAATAGGGGTGTAGAACACTTTGCTGTGTTCTAACACGCATATGGAGTGTTCTGGGGTAGTAAAATAATGCTGTTATTCATTCTGACATGCAGATTACAGGCATCTCCTTTAGAATCACATATAGTGGGTGAATGACACAGTATGGAGGTGTTGGCAGCATGAGGAGACTATATAGTGTCTGAATGACAGCGTGGAGGTGTTGGCAGCATGAGGAGACTATATAGTGCCTGAATGACACAGCGTGGAGGTGTTGGCAGCATGAGGAGACCATATAGTGGCTAAATGACACAGCGTGGAGGTGTTGACAGCATGAGGAGACCATATAATTGCTGAATAACAAAACTTGGATGTGGCTGAAGCATGAGGAGACCATATAGTGGCTAAATGACACAGCGTGGAGGTGTTGGCAGCATAAGGAGAACATATAGTGGCTAAATGACACAGTGTGGAGGTGTTGGCAGCATGAGGAGACTATATAGTTGCTGAATGACACAGCTTGGATGTGGCTGAAGCATGAGAAGACCATATAGTGGCTAAATGACACAGCGTGGAGGTGTTGGCAGCATGAGGAGAGCATATAACGGCTGAATGACACAGCGTGGAGGTGTTGGCAGCATGAGGAGAGCATATAGCGGCTGAATGACACAGCGTGGAGGCGTTGGCAGCATGAGGAGACCATATAGTGGCTGAATGACACAGTGTGAAGGTGTTGACAGCATGAGGAGACCATATGGTGGCTGAATGACACAGCGGGGAGGTGTTGGCAGCATGAGGAGAGTATATAGCGGCTGAATGACACAGCTTGGATGTGGCTGATGCATGAGGAGACCTTGTAGTGGCTAAATGACACAGGGGGAGGTGTTGCCAGCATGAGGAGACCATATAGTGGCTGAATGACACAGCTTGGAGGTGGCTGAAGCATGAGAAGACCATATAGTGGCTAAATTACACAGCGTGGAGGTGTTGGCAGCATGAGGAGAGCATATAGCGGCTGAATGACACAGCGTGGAGGTTTTAGCAGCATGAGGAGACCCTATAATGGCTAAATTACACAGCGTGGAGGTGTTGGCAGCATGAGGAGACCATATAGTGGCTGAATGACACAGCTTGAATGTGGCTGAAGAATGAGGAGACCATATAGTGGCTGAATGACACAGTGTGAAGGTGTTGACAACATGAGGAGAGCATATAGTGGCTGAATGACACAGCTTGGATGTGGCTGATGCATGAGGAGACCTTGTAGTGGCTAAATGACACAGGGGGAGGTGTTGGCAGCATGAGGAGACCATATAGTGGCTGAATGACACAGCTTGAAGGTGTTGGCAGCATGAGGAGACCATATATTGGTTGAATGACCTAGTGTGGAGGTGTTGGCAGCATGAGGAGACCATATAGCGGCTAAATGACACAGCGTGGAGGTGTTGGCAGCATGAGGAGACCATATAGTGGCTGAATGACACAGCTTGGATGTGGCTGAAGCATGAGGAGACCATATAGTGGCTGAATGACACAGTGGGGAGGTGTTGGCAGCATGAGGAGACCATATAGTGGCTGAATGACACAACGGGGAGGTGTTGGCATCATGAAGAGACCATATAGTGGCTGAATAACACAACGTGGATGACACAGTGTTGAGGTATTGGCAGCATGAGGAGACCATATAGTGGCTAAATGACACAGCTTGGATGTAGCTGAAGCATGAGGAGGCCATATAGTGGTTGAATGACACAGCATGGAGGTGTTGGCAACATGAGGAGACCATATAGTGGCTGAAAGACACTGTAGAGGTGTTGGCAGCATGAGAAGACCATATAGTGGCTAAATGATACAGCGTGGAGGTGTTGGCAGCATGAGGAGAGCATATAGCGGCTGAATGACACAGCTTGGATGTGGCTGATGCATGAGGAGACCTTGTAGTGGCTAAATGACACAGGGGAAGGTGTTGGCAGCATGAGGAGACCATATAGGGGCTGAATGACAGCTTGGAGGTGTTGGCAGCATGAGGAGACCATATAGTTGCTGAATGACACAGCATGGAGGTGTTGGCTGCATGAGGAGACCATATAGTGGTTGAATGACCTAGTGTGGAGGTGTTGGCAACATGAGGAGACCATATAGCGGCTAAATGACACAGCGTGGAGGTGTTGGCAGCATGAGGAGACCATTTAGTGTCTGAATGACACAGCTTGGATGTGGCTGAAGCATGAGGAGACCATATAGTGGCTGAATGACACTGCATGGAGGTGTTGGCAGCATGAGGAGACCATATAGTGGCTGAATGACACAGCGTGGAGGTGTTGGCAGCATGAAGAGACCATATAGTGGCTGAATAACACAACATGGATGACACAGTGTTGAGGTGTTGGCAGCATGAGGAAACCATATAGTGGCTAAATGACAGAGATTGGATGTGGCTGAAGCATGAGGAGACCATATAGTGGCTGAATGACACAGCGTGGAGGTGTTGGCAACATGAGGAGACCATATAGTGGCTGAAAGACACTGTAGAGGTGTTGGCAGCATGAAAAGACCATATAGTGGCTAAATGATACAGTGTGGAGGTGTTGGCAGCATGAGGAGACCATATAGTGGCTGAATGACACAGCGTGGAGGTGTTGGCAGCATGAAGAGACCATATAGTGGCTAAATAACACAACATGGATGACACAGTGGGGAGGTGTTGGCAGCATGAGGAGACCATATAGTGGCTGAATGACACAACGGGGAGGTGTTGGCAGCATGAAGAGACCATATAGTGGCTGAATAACACAACGTGGATGACACAGCTGTGAGGTATTGGCAGCATGAGGAGACCATATAGTGGCTAAATGACACAGCTTGGATGTAGCTGAAGCATGAGGAGGCCATATAGTGGTTGAATGACACAGCATGGAGGTGTTGGCAACATGAGGAGACCATATAGTGGCTTAATAACACAGCTTGGAGGTGTTGGCAACATGAGGAGACCATATAGTGGCTGAAAGACACTGTAGAGGTGTTGGCAGCATGAGGAAACCATATAGTGGCTAAATGACAGAGATTGGATGTGGCTGAAGCATGAGAAGACCATATAGTGGCTAAATGATACAGCGTGGAGGTGTTGGCAGCATGAGGAGAGCATATAGCGGCTGAATGTTACAGCTTGGATGTGGCTGATGCATGAGGAGACCTTGTAGTGGCTAAATGACACAGGGGGAGGTGTTGGCAGCATGAGGAGACCATATAGTGGCTGAATGACAGCTTGGAGGTGTTGGCAGCATGAGGAGACCATATAGCTGCTGAATGACACAGCGTGGAGGTGTTGGCAGCATGAGGAGACCATATAGTGGTTGAATGACCCAGTGTGGAGGTGTTGGCAACATGAGGAGACCATATAGCGGCTAAATGACACAGCGTGGAGGTGTTGGCAGCATGAGGAGACCATTTAGTGTCTGAATGACAGCTTGGATGTGGCTGAAGCATAAGGAGACCATATAGTGGCTGAATGACACTGCGTGGAGGTGTTGGCAGCATGAGGAGACCATATAGTGGCTGAATGACACAGCGTGGAGGTGTTGGTAGCATGAGGAGACCATATAGTGGCTTAATGACACAGTTTGGAGGTGTTGGTAGCATGAGGAGACCATATAGTAGTTGAATAACACAACATGGATGACACAGCGTGGAGGTGTTGGCAGCATGGGGAGACCATATATTGGCTAAATGACACAGCTTGGAGGTGTTGGCAGCATGAGGAGACCATATAGTGGCTTAATGACACAGTTTGGAGGTGTTGGTAGCATGAGGAGACCATATAGTGGTTGACTAACAAAGTTTGGATGTGGCTGAAGCATGAGGAGACCATATAGTCGCTGAATGACAGCGTGGAGGTGTTGGCAGCCTGAGCAGACCATATAAAGGCTAAATGACACAGTGTGGAGGTGTTGGCAGCATGAGGAGAGCATATAGTGGCTGAATGACACAGCATGGA
>NW_026609985.1:0-20945 GCF_029499605.1 Hyla sarda | reverse complement strand
GCATCGTTCGACACTGTATCATTGTACACATCCATTCCTAATGATTTAGGCAATTCACTCTCAATTCCTCTCGCACTTCCATTCAGTTTCTGGACACATTAGTTTCAGTCGATTCACATTCGCTTTCCACTAGTTTATTTACCAAACCCACCGACTGCAATTCCATACTACACTACACCAGCCAACATCCACGGTCTATGACCAAGTCCCTGCCATGGAGCCAAATGCTCAGAGCAAGATGCATAGTCAGTCAAGAACCTGCTATTACCTCTACTCTAGATGGTATTGCCACCAATTTCATTCAACGGGGGTATCTCACCAAACTTGTTTCACAATGCAAAAATCAAGTTCTTGCCCTTGATCGCAAGAAACTGATTACTGACACTTCTCCTAAGTCCTCTCTGCATCGCATGACATTTGTATGCCAGTACAATGAGCAATCCCACTTTATTGCCACGATTGTGAAACAGCATTGGCACATCCTCAAATGTGCATTCCCTAACATTTTTCAACTTCCTCCTTTAATGTTGTACAAACGTGCACCTAACCTTCGTGATAAGCTCGTTCGAGCTGATATTGGCTCTAAAGTTTCTACAAAACAACAGTACATCACTGTCAAAAGTAAGGGTTGCTTTCCCTGCTGACATTGTATCAATTGTTCCAAAATGATAAAAGATGTTTATTCGTGCACCTCAAACAGGGCAAAATATATAAGATTAAGTATTATCTCACCTGTTCATCTAATTTTGTCATTTACGTCCTTCTCTGCCCATGTAATTTATTATACGTTGGCGAGACCACTGGCAAATTCTGCACACGGCTCAACCATCGGTATACAATTAGGAAGAGGAGACTGGATCTCCCCTTCCTAAACATTTTGTCGAATGGGGCCACTCAGAGCGGGACCTTTTGCTCTGATTGACCATACCCCCCCCCCCCCCCCCACCTAAAAGGGGATGTGATCGCATCTCCGCTCTTCACCGCTGTGAACTATGTTCACCGCTGTGAACTCCAGACCCATTAACCCAATGGCCTCAACGTTGATTTCCCTATCACTAATGTATAATTATGCATTTTGTCTGATCTGCTTGACAGCCCTGTAGATTGTTCGCCCTAAGTTATGCTATGTTTACACAATGTTTATTTGAGATTTTCATCTCCTCTTTTTTATTCTTCCAGAGACGGCGAGATGGCGTGACGGAACCTGCTTGAACATTTACTTCCTTCATTACAAGGTCTTCTCAGGAAACAGAAGCTCAACCTGAATATCTACAACACATTTACTTATATTAACTTGAGTAGTTCTTTTATGATACCCTGACAGTCAATTTTGTGAACTATCCTCTCTTTGTTTTACATTTCACCTTCCTTACTAAAACTCTTCTTCTCTTCTTTTCTTCTCAGACAATCTCTCAGCTTTGTCTTTTTTCTTTTAGCCCGTTTTCAGTTCCCTCCTTTTTTTGTTTTGGGCCCTTCTTTAGTCATTTCCATGGTCCTTATTAGAGCTGCAACTTGCACCCCGGTAATGTGTGGTTTTATATTTAGATACTTACAGCCACGGTTGGTACCTTCATTTTCTCTGTATCTCCACACCAAGACCAGTATCATGTATGTATCTATGTATGAGTGGGACACTTCTGGCTGGGGAATTACTGTTGCCACTCCCGAGATTTGGAGACATGTTGGTTCCCTGTTTAGTACAGGGACCAATTTTTTTTTCTCTCCATATGTTGAGTCCCAGGATTACCCCCGTGGGTACCTGACATATAACCCATGGGAGTCCAGATTTCTGTGTCCATCAGCATGGACAATCATGCATGTCTTGATCCTGCCTCCAGGGTAGTTATTGCTTACTACTCATCATATCTTGCACTTTCTTGCATAAGAAACAAGAGTGGTTTTTGTTATTTTCCACTTCGGGTCACATATGTGCAAGGCTAACCTCTCTTTCCAATTCTTATTTATTTGTTATTCATTTTATTACCAATAATCACATTTCTCTTTTTTTTACTTCCCTACTCTTCATTTTTATGTCATCAGTATTTCTCACTTTTTGTACCACGTTTTCTTCTAAAATTCTTCTGTTTTCCATCTTCTACTCATTTATTTTTATTATCTTTCCATTCTTGCTCATTTACCGCCTTACATCTATTTAATTCATTCACACATACTCTGTATACACTGCCCTATGTTTTGCCCATTACTGCCATGGCCGTGGAGGATTCCCGGCATCACTGCGCATGCTTGTATGCATCACTTCCGGTTGAGCTCCTGAGCTTCCACTTTTCCCTGTGCGATCCGCGCGCACATCTGTCACAGCGTGATGACGCCTCTGGCGCTTTCATTTGGCATCAGGCAGGTCCCGCCCAAAGCTCCCGTCACTGTGAGTTTATTTTATGTTTGTTTGTGTTAATTTGCACTGTATATGCATGATTTTGAACACTTGGCATACTATGTATATTGGTTCATGATACTGCACCATTGTATTATATTGTAACTATCCCGATCATGTGATCCTGCTTTTGTTATTGTAATTATGTTAATGCATTATGTCACAGTGATGTCACGAAGTCCACCATATTTATACTACTTCAGTCACATTGTGTAATTGCTTGATAAAGGCTGCATGTACGCAGCTGAAACGTCGCCCTTTTTGAACTTGATGGAATGAACGCTTTCTCACGTTTTTCACCATTACTTTGAGTGCTGCGGTCTTCTTGAACATTTATCTACACCACCCGTGACGGGAAATTTGCACCGATAGCACCCACAGCTTAAGTGTGCTGCTCCTTTCTACATATATATATATATATATATATATATATATATATATATATATATATATACAGTCATGGCCGTAAATGTTGGCACCCCTGACATTTTTCAAGAAAATTAAGTATTTCTCACAGAAAAGGATTGCAGTAACACATGTTTTGCTATACACATATTTTACTTCCTTTGTGTGTATTACAACTAAACCAAAAAAGGGAGGAAAACATGCAAATTGGACTATGTCCCACCAAACTCCAATAATGGGCTGGACAAAATTATTGGCACCCTTTCAAAATTGTGGATAAATAAGATTGTTTAAAGCATGTGATGCTCTTTTAAACTCACCTGGGGCAAGTAACAGGTGTGGGCAATATAAAAATCACACCTGAAGTCAGATAAAAAGGAGAGACGTTCACTTAGTTTTTGAATTGTGTGTTTGTGTGTGCCACACTAAGCATGGACAACAGAAAGAGGAGAAGATAACTGTCTGAGGACTTGCGAACCAAAATTGTGGAAAATTTTCAACAATCTCAAGGTTACAAATCCATCTCCAGAGTTCTAGATTTGACATTGTCAACAGTGCGCAACATTATCAAGAAGTTTGCAACCCCTGGCACTCTACCTAATCTCCCTGGGTGTGGACGGATGAGAAAAATTGATGAAAGCTGTCAACGCAGGATAGTCCAGATGGTGGATAAGCAGCCCCAAACGAGTTCCAAAGATATTCAAGCTGTCCTGCAGGCTCGGGGAACATCAGTGTCAGTGCAAACTATCCGTCGTCATTTAAATTAAATGAAACACTATGGCAGGAGACCCAAGAGGACCCCACTGTTGACACAGAGACCTAAAAAGGCAAAACTACATAGATATTCAAGCTGTCCTGCAGGCTCGGGGAACATCAGTGTCAGCGCAAACTATCCGTCGTCATTTAAATGAAATGAAACACTAGGGCAGGAGACCCAAGAGGACCCCACTGCTGACACAGAAACTTGAGTAAGCCAAAATCAAAATGTAGCAAACTATTCCTGTCAGTGTCCTTGACATACAGATTAGTTTTGATTTCATGCTCCGCTACATAAACCCAGGTATCCAAAAATTGGATACCCTCTTTGGAATAAACCATTTTAAATTTAATATCTGGGTCAATATGATTAAGATAATCAAGAAACTGACTTAATTGTGACTCATCTCCACACCAAATGGTGAAGATGCCGTCTATATATCTCTACCATTTCAGCACTCAGCTGAAGTGGTGGGATATATAGACCGACATCTCAGCAGCTCGGACCCCATGGCGTATCTTTTAATTGAATATAATATTGGTTACATAGAAAGTAATTGCAGTTAAAGATAATCTCGACCAGATCTAATAAAAATTCTTTACAATCATTGGAGCAGTTTGACTCAGAGCTTTACTGACACATGCTAACCCTCTCTCATGATTAATACTGGTATAGAGACTCGTCACATCAAACGATACCAAAAGTACATTGTTGGGCAGAGTTTCGTTTTTATTCAGAAAATCGGCCGTATCCTTTAGATATGACCTTGCTCTAGTGGCATACGTTCTCAGGACCTTATCCACAAAGATTGCTTCCGGAGTGAGAATTGAATCTTGGCCCGATACAATCCAAATTTTTATGAATCTTGGGCAAAATATAGATGATGGGAGTAACGGGATGGGTAGGTAATAGAAATTTATGTAAATAACTGTAAATGACATCCACCGCTAGAGCATGGTCCACAAGTGTTTTTAACCTTTTTGTGATCATCATTTTTGGATTAACAGTGGTACGCTTATACACTGAAGTGTCATTAAGCTGTCTATACAATTCCTCTAAATATAGGCTTCGGTCCATAATGACGACTGCACCTCCCTCTCCCTCATCAACAGGTTTAATCACTAGGTCATCATTATGGACCAGGGCCTCCAATGTTTCCCTCTCAATTTTGGACATATTGGGTCTGCCCCACTTAACAATTCCTTTCTGTTTCTCTTCAAGGTCTCTATATCTATGTTCTCTAATTCAGAGAAAGTATCGACAGCTTGAGGAGTGAGTTGGGACATAAAATCACTTTTATTAAATAACCCCCATTTTTTCAGGGTAAGTTCACAATTAACCCGTGGTTGTACCACACTAACATTTGTGGAAAACCACAGTTTTAACTTCACATTTCTATATAAAGCTGCCAGGTCAGCATATAATCGAACCCAGTCCACACCAGCTGTTGGGCAGAATGACAAACCCTTATTCAGCACATTCATTTCCATAGGTGAGAGAGAATAAGATGATATATTTACCACTAAGTCCTTGTATTCTTTACTCTCCGGTTGCTCCTCATGGCTGCTGGTTTTCTGTTCATGTTGTCCTCGATGACCACCCCGTCGGATTCTTCTCCTCCTCCGTCTGTCTTGCATTCTCGCCCAGTCCTAAAAAATACTGCTGTTGTGATGCCTTGTTTCCTTGTGGTCTCTGTTTTTTCTTCATCGAGTTGATCTCGGTCCCCAGTTGTGTTTCTCTTGTTTATCTGAATATTGCCAATTGCCGAGTTCTGAAAAGGTGGAGATATATAGATGACATCTTCACCATTTGGTGTGGAGATGAGTCACAATTAAGTGAGTTTCTTGATTATCTTAATCATATTGACCAAGATATTACATTTACAATGGTTTATTCCAAAGAGGGTATCCAATTTTGGGATACCTGGGTTTATGTAGTGGAACATAAACTCAAAACAGATCTATATGTCAAGGACACTGACAGGAATAGTTTGCTACATTTTGATAGTTTACATCCAAAAAGGATGGTCCGTTCCTTGCAATATAGTCAGTTTCTTAGGGTCAAAAGGATCGTAGACGATCCAGAACATCTTGAGAAGAGACTACTGGACATGAATGAAAAATTAGTCTCCAGGGGTTACCCTAGAAAACTATTAAAATAACAACAGGATAGGGCAAGACAAATCAATACGACTCAACTACTACAACCGGTGTCCTGGGATAACCAATCCAATAGAATACCATTCAGCTCTACATATAATATGCTCAGCAAGGATATTGCGCAAATCATTCACAAACATTGGTCAATACTGTCACATACTTATACAAATATACCAGAACTGATGATTCCACCTTTATTCTCATAAAGGAGAATGAGTCATTTAAGGGATAGGATTGTCAAATCTGACATTACCCCCCAAAAAATGAATTTGGCTTCACAACTCAGACCGGGTTGCTCCTCATGCCTGAGCTGTGAAAATTGCAGTTTGATGAACAAGGGAGAATATTTTATCCATCCACAAACACTGCAAAAATACAAAATCAGACAACACTTAACATGCAAAACAGACCATGTTATCTATGTGATCTCGTGACCATGCAAGCTTATATATGTGGGAGAAACTAGCACATAGTGCAAAATTAGACTCAACAACCACAAATCCTCTATCAGAACTAAAAAAGATAGAGTTACCCATTCCGAGACACTTTATTGATGTTGGACATACAATTAATCAATTAAGGTTCTCTATCATTGAACATGTCCCTATGCCCAGACAGGGAGGCAATAGAATTAAGATATTAAAACAAAAAGAGGTTGTATGGATACACAAACTTGGTTCAATGTACCCAGCAGGGCTGAATATGGATTTTTCAATCGGGTGTTTTTTGAATCCTATAATAATGTTTATATATAACTTGAATTGAAATTTGTTGGATATATTAGGAGGTCTGCACTACCCTGAGTGATACACTCAATATATTGCTGTCAACTAATCCGTAGTAGGGTCCATTTTTGTACTATATGTATAGTTTTTATTTCTCCACAGTCACAATTTTTTTTGTTTTATTGTAGATGAACATGTATAATCTTCAGGAAATTCTTTAAAGTTTTTTTTTTTAATTGTTTTTCTTATCCGTTTCTGTGTAGGTGGTATATGACATATTGGATGACCCAGATATAGCCAATCACAATGGGCAGGGCTGTTTGTATATTGTTTACAAGTGCCAACACTTAATATGGCGGGTGCAATAGAAGTTATCAACACACGCATGCGCAAGGAACATGCGAATCATACACTTTGAAGTAACCCAGCGCAAGAAACCGTGATCACTGATGACTTCCGGCCTGAACCGGATACAGCGATCTAGAACATGCGCAGTATTAATGTTTACAAACACAATGGCCCTCATTTACTATTGCAAACCCAACATGTTTTGTCGGGTTGTGCGCCAGATTCTGTCTGTGCCACAGTTTGCGCCAGAATTGAAAAAACCCCGACTAAATCTCCATTTTGCTAAGAAAACCCAAAAAAGGGATGCGGCTGCCGGGAAAAGGGAGCATGGTGACCAAAACGGGGCGTGTTCACAACATTTTCACAAGAACCCAACATATTTACTAAGGTTTTCACAGAAAATGTGGTGGATGTCAGCTGAGGAAAACCCGACAGATCAGAGCATGTGTAAAAAAAGCAAAGTGTAGGGAAAGTGTAGGGAAACCTTAGTAAATACTGTAGAAAAAGAATTGTAGAGGATTAAAACCCACAAAGAAACCTACACAACTGTCACGATGCCGGCTGGCAGGTAGTGGATCCTCTGTGCCAGAGAGGGATTGGCGTGGACCGTGCTAGTGGACCGGTTCTAAGCCACTACTGGTTTTCACCAGAGCCCGCCGCAAGGCGGGATGGTCTTGCTGCGGCGGTAGTGACCAGGTCGTATCCACTAGCAACGGCTCACCTCTCTGGCTGCTGAAGATAGGCGCGGTACAAGGGAGTAGGCAGAAGCAAGGTCGGACGTAGCAGAAGGTCGGGGCAGGCAGCAAGGATCGTAGTCAGGGGCAACAGCAGAAGGTCTGGAACACAGGCTAGGAACACACAAGGAACGCTTTCACTGGCACAATGGCAACAAGATCCGGCAAGGGAGTGCAGGGGAAGTGAGGTGATATAGGGAAGTGCACAGGTGAACACACTAATTGGAACCACTGCGCCAATCAGCGTCGCAGTGGCCCTTTAAATCGCAGAGACCCGACGCGCGCGCGCCCTAGGGAGCGGGGCCGCGCGCGCCGGGACAGGACAGACGGAGAGCGAGTCAGGTACGGGAGCCGGGGTGCGCATCGCGAGCGGGTGCTACCTGCATCGCGAATCGCATCCCGGCTGGCAGCGGAATCGCAGCGCCCCGGGTCAGAGGATGTGACCGGAGCGCTGCAGCGGGGAGAGTGAAGCGAGCGCTCCGGGGAGGAGCGGGGACCCGGAGCGCTCGGCGTAACAGTACCCCCCCCCTTGGGTCTCCCCCTCTTCTTAGAGCCTGAGAACCTGAGGAGCAGACTTTTGTCTAGGATGTTGTCCTCAGCTTCCCAGGATCTCTCTTCAGGACCACAACCCTCCCAGTCCACTAAAAAAAAAGTTTTCCCTCTGACCTTTTTGGAAGCTAAGATTTCTTTGACAGAGAAGATGTCCGAGGAGCCGGAAACAGGAGTGGGAGGAACAGATTTGGGAGAAAAACGGTTGAGGATGAGTGGTTTGAGAAGAGAGACGTGAAAGGCATTAGGGATACGAAGAGAAGGAGGAAGAAGAAGTTTATAAGAGACAGGATTAATTTGACACAAAATTTTGAAAGGACCAAGATAGCGTGGTCCCAACTTGTAGCTAGGGACACGGAAGCGGACATATTTAGCGGAGAGCCAAACCTTGTCTCCAGGGGAAAAAACGGGAGGAGCTCTTCTTTTCTTATCCGCGAACTTCTTCATGCGTGATGAAGCCTGTAAGAGAGAATTTTGGGTCTCTCTCCATATGATGGAAAGGTCACGAGAAATTTCATCCACAGCGGGCAGACCAGAGGGCAAGGGAGTAGGGAGGGGGGGAAGAGGGTGACGGCCGTACACCACGAAAAATGGGGATTTGGAGGAAGATTCAGAGACCCTGAAGTTATACGAGAATTCGGCCCATGGGAGGAGATCTGCCCAGTCATCCTGGCGGGAGGAAACAAAATGTCGCAAATAATCACCCAAGATCTGGTTAATTCTTTCTACTTGTCCATTGGACTGGGGATGATATGCAGAAGAAAAATTTAATTTAATCTTGAGTTGTTTACAGAGAGCCCTCCAGAATTTAGACACGAATTGGACGCCTCTATCCGAGACAATCTGCGTAGGCAACCCGTGAAGACGAAAAATGTGTACAAAAAATTGTTTAGCCAACTGAGGCGCAGAAGGAAGACCAGGAAGAGGGATGAAATGTGCCATTTTGGAGAATCGATCAACGACCACCCAAATAACAGTGTTGCCACGGGAAGGGGGTAAATCAGTAATAAAATCCATACCAATCAGAGACCAAGGCTGTTCGGGGACAGGCAGAGGATGAAGAAAACCAGCGGGCTTCTGGCGAGGAGTCTTATCCCGGGCACAGATAGTGCAGGCTCGCACAAAGTCCACAACATCCGTCTCCAGAGTCGGCCACCAATAGAAGCGGGAGATGAGTTGCACAGATTTCTTGATGCCCGCATGACCTGCGAGATGGGAGGAGTGACCCCATTTGAGGATTCCGAGGCGTTGGTGTGGAGAAACAAAGGTCTTTCCTGGAGGAGTCTGCCTGATGGAGGCAGGAGAAGTGGAGATCAGGCAGTCAGGTGGAATGATGTGTTGCGGAGAGAGTTCAACTTCTGAGGCATCCGAGGAACGAGAGAGAGCATCGGCCCTAATGTTCTTATCGGCAGGACGAAAGTGAATCTCAAAATTAAATCGGGCAAAGAACAGAGACCACCGGGCCTGGCGAGGATTCAGCCGTTGGGCAGACTGGAGGTAGGAGAGGTTCTTGTGGTCGGTGTAGATAATAACAGGAAAACTTGATCCCTCCAGCAGATGCCTCCATTCCTCAAGTGCTAATTTAATGGCTAGAAGCTCTCGATCCCCGATGGAGTAGTTCCTCTCCGCTGGAGAGAAGGTCCTAGAGAAAAAACCACAAGTGACAGCATGCCCGGAAGAATTTTTTTGTAGAAGAACAGCTCCAGCTCCCACTGAGGAGGCATCAACCTCCAATAGGAAGGGTTTGGAAGGGTCAGGTCTGGAGAGGACGGGAGCCGAAGAAAAGGCAGACTTGAGTCGTTTAAAGGCGTCTTCTGCTTGAGGAGGCCAGGACTTGGGATCAGCATTTTTTTTGGTTAAAGCCACGATAGGAGCCACAATGGTAGAAAAATGTGGAATAAATTGCCTGTAATAATTAGCGAACCCCAAAAAGCGTTGGATAGCACGGAGTCCGGAGGGGCGTGGCCAATCTAAGACGGCAGAGAGTTTGTCTGGATCCATCTGTAGTCCCTGGCCAGAGACCAAATATCCTAGAAAAGGAAGAGATTGGCATTCAAACAGACATTTCTCAATTTTGGCATAGAGTTGATTGTCACGAAGTCTCTGAAGAACCATACGGACATGCTGGCGGTGTTCTTCTAGATTGGCAGAAAAAATTAGGATATCGTCCAGATATACAACAACACAGGAGTATAACAGATCACGAAAAATTTCATTGACAAAGTCTTGGAAGACGGCAGGGGCGTTGCACAGGCCAAAGGGCATGACCAGATACTCAAAGTGTCCATCTCTGGTGTTAAATGCCGTTTTCCACTCATCCCCCTCTCTGATGCGGATGAGGTTATAGGCGCCTCTTAAGTCCAATTTAGTAAAGATGTGGGCACCTTGGAGGCGATCAAAGAGTTCAGAGATGAGGGGTAAGGGGTAGCGGTTCTTAACCGTGATTTTATTAAGACCGCGGTAGTCAATGCAAGGACGTAGGGAGCCATCTTTTTTGGACACAAAGAAAAATCCGGCTCCGGCAGGAGAGGAGGATTTACGGATAAAGCCCTTTTTTAGATTCTCCTGGACGTATTCAGACATGGCAAGAGTCTCTGGGGCAGAGAGAGGATAAATTCTGCCCCGGGGTGGAGTAGTGCCCGGGAGGAGGTCGATAGGGCAATCATAAGGCCTGTGAGGAGGTAGAGTCTCAGCTTGTTTTTTGCAGAAAACATCCGCGAAGTCCATATAGGCCTTAGGGAGACCGGTTACTGGAGGAACCACAGAGTTACGGCAAGGGTTACTGGGAACCGGTTTTAGACAGTTCTTGGAACAAGAGGACCCCCAACTCTTGATCTCCCCAGTGGACCAATCCAGGGTTGGGGAATGAAGTTGAAGCCAGGGAAGTCCAAGGAGAATTTCCGAGGTGCAATTGGGGAGGACCAAAAGTTCAATCCTCTCGTGATGAGATCCGATGCTCATAAGAAGGGGCTCCGTGCGGAAACGTATGGTACAGTCCAATCTTTCATTATTTACACAATTGATGTAGAGGGGTCTGGCGAGACTGGTCACCGGGATGTTGAACCTGTTGACGAGAGAGGCCAAAATAAAATTTCCTGCAGATCCAGAGTCCAAGAAGGCCACAGTAGAGAAGGAGAAGGCAGAGGCAGACATCCGCACAGGCACAGTAAGACATGGAGAAGCAGAGTAGACATCCAGGACTGTCTCACCTTTGTGCGGAATCAGCGTACGTCTTTCCAGGCGGGGAGGACGGATAGGACAATCCCTCAGGAAGTGTTCGGTACTAGCACAGTACAGGCAGAGGTTCTCCATACGGCGTCGTGTCCTCTCTTGAGGTGTCAGGCGAGACCGGTCGACCTGCATAGCCTCCACGGCGGGAGGCACAGGAACAGATTGCAGGGGACCAGAGGAGAGAGGAGCCGAGGAGAAGAAACGCCTCGTGCGAACAGAGTCCATATCTTGGCGGAGTTCCTGACGACTTTCGGAAAAACGCATGTCAATGCGAGTGGCTAGGTGAATAAGTTCATGTAGATTAGCAGGAATTTCTCGTGCGGCCAGAACATCTTTAATGTTGCTGGATAGGCCTTTTTTGAAGGTCGCGCAGAGGGCCTCATTATTCCAGGACAATTCAGAAGCAAGAGTACGGAATTGTACGGCATACTCGCCAACGGAAGAATTACCCTGGACCAGGTTCAACAGGGCAGTCTCAGCAGAAGAGGCTCGGGCAGGTTCCTCAAAGACACTTCGGATTTCCGAGAAGAAGGAGTGTACAGAGGCAGTGACGGGGTCATTGCGGTCCCAGAGCGGTGTGGCCCATGACAGGGCTTTTCCGGACAGAAGGCTGACTACGAAAGCCACCTTAGACCTTTCAGTGGGAAACAGGTCCGACATCATCTCCAGATGCAGGGAACATTGGGAAAGAAAGCCACGGCAAAACTTAGAGTCCCCATCAAATTTATCCGGCAAGGATAGGCGTAGCCCAGGAGCGGCCACTCGCTGCGGAGGAGGTGCAGGAGCTGGCGGAGGAGATGACTGCTGAAGCTGTGGTAGTAACTGTTGTAGCATAACGGTCAGTTGAGACAGCTGTTGGCCTTGTTGCGCAATCTGTTGTGACTGCTGGGCGACCACCGTGGTGAGGTCAGCGACAACTGGCAGAGGAACTTCAGCGGGATCCATGGCCGGATCTACTGTCACGATGCCGGCTGGCAGGTAGTGGATCCTCTGTGCCAGAGAGGGATTGGCGTGGACCGTGCTAGTGGACCGGTTCTAAGCCACTACTGGTTTTCACCAGAGCCCGCCGCAAGGCGGGATGGTCTTGCTGCGGCGGTAGTGACCAGGTCGTATCCACTAGCAACGGCTCACCTCTCTGGCTGCTGAAGATAGGCGCGGTACAAGGGAGTAGGCAGAAGCAAGGTCGGACGTAGCAGAAGGTCGGGGCAGGCAGCAAGGATCGTAGTCAGGGGCAACAGCAGAAGGTCTGGAACACAGGCTAGGAACACACAAGGAACGCTTTCACTGGCACAATGGCAACAAGATCCGGCAAGGGAGTGCAGGGGAAGTGAGGTGATATAGGGAAGTGCACAGGTGAACACACTAATTGGAACCACTGCGCCAATCAGCGTCGCAGTGGCCCTTTAAATCGCAGAGACCCGACGCGCGCGCGCCCTAGGGAGCGGGGCCGCGCGCGCCGGGACAGGACAGACGGAGAGCGAGTCAGGTACGGGAGCCGGGGTGCGCATCGCGAGCGGGTGCTACCCGCATCGCGAATCGCATCCCGGCTGGCAGCGGAATCGCAGCGCCCCGGGTCAGAGGATGTGACCGGAGCGCTGCAGCGGGGAGAGTGAAGCGAGCGCTCCGGGGAGGAGCGGGGACCCGGAGCGCTCGGCGTAACAACAACACTCTGAGTAAATAAGGGCCAATGTGTCTGAAGGAAGAACGACTCCTATTGGACTGCGCTGTTCCCGTCAACAGGTGAGCACCGCCCTTGAATCCGGACCCGCTATACATTTTTGGACTGTATCTGTAATATATGTGAGCACTATACACGATCTCACCATGGAGATGTTTATACTGCATATGGGACTGCATGACTGTATTTGTTACACTACTTTATATGACCGATCATGGTCTCTTAATGATTTTGACACATCGAGCCAAAACGTTGCTTTACCCAGATGAGTGAATAAATATTTTCATCCTGGAGTGCCGCCTCTACCTTACTATGTATATGTATATATATATATATATATATATATATATATATATATATATATATATGTATATATATATATATATATATATATATATATATTTTTTTTTTTTTTTTTTTTAACACTCGTGCACACACATAATGAATAATTGAAACTCATCTACTTTAGATGAAGGTGTTTGCTGATAACAGTTCCTCTGGTAAATATTCCTCATTCTTCACTCTTTTATTGAATCTGTAGGTTAAAGGTGTGGCTGGGTAACTTAAAAACTTGTGAACCAGAAGACAATGGAATTTTTTTTCAATGGTTTACAGTAGGTATTCATAAATAGGCTGTCGGCATATTTGTGCAACCATTTGATATGAGCCCTATATATAACCTTTATGAATTAGACGTTCATTCCTTACTTATCTTTAGATGTCAGGAAAGAAGATTAAATCATAAAATATATATCAGCATTGTAAGCATTCCAAAACTATTCTATTCATTTATTGTATACTTTGTTACAGGTGTTCCTGACTTCATTCATGGGCGAGACAGACATAAAAATGTAAGAAAGATAGACTTAGCTATGTCAATGAACAATGCTCAGTGCAAATATTTTATATTTTTGGATAAATAAAACTGTAAAGGAGATAATACATGTATAAAGAGAAGCTTAATTGTGTAAAAAGACTGAAACACAGAAACATATAGCCACAGAAAATAAAGAGAACAACAATTTTTTCTTAACCTTTATAGTAAAGCTGAAATTGCTGATACCCCCTCTACTGAGAATAAATCTGGGTGTAAGGGTCTATTCACGTTGCAGAATTTCCTCTTGCGGAAATCCGCCTCAAATTAAATCCCATAAACTTCTATTGGATTCCGCACTCCCATTCACACTTCTGAATTTTTGCTTGTGGAATTCCGCTAGACTCTAAGGGTGGAGGCGGATAAGGAAGGGTCCAAATGGCATCTACCCCAAAGTTCGGCAGGAATTCAGTAAAGTAAAAGTAATTTTTTCTAGATATTTAAAGATTATTTTTTTCTAACATGTTCTCTAACAGGACTGGCACATACCAGTGTGGTGCCAATATCCAGGAAGGGTTAAAACATTGATCTGAGAAACAATAGAACTGTAAATTTTCTATATATATATATATATATATATATATATATATATATTGTGCAGACAATATTTGAGAGATTCTATCCTTAAGTATCTTATAGAAAATTGTCCATAATCATGGATTTTTGAGGAATTTGTCCTGTCAGTCTAGTCTAAACAGAAAGTCAGTGTGGTATGGCAGACAGAGGGTCGATTGTGGGAGATGACTGGAGGTCCAGTGGCTATGACTAACATAATAGGGATAGGAGAGAGAGAGAGAGAGAGGGAGAGAGAGAGAGAGAGAGAGAGGGAAAGGGAGAGAGAGAGAGAGAGAGACAGGACTAGAGCAATCTAAAATTTGCAGCAGAAAAAGAAGGATGACACTGTATCTGCCCATTCAATTCTGGCAATAGAGGAAGGTATAGGAGTAGCTGGGACCTCATCATCTAGTCACCAAAACATATGTTGCAGACAACTAAGCTGTAGCAGACATTGCCCCATGCAAATGATAAAATTATTTTCCTGTTCTTCAGTGGCAGAGTGTGATGTAAAATGCAGGTCTAGTAGACAAGACTAATTTGCGGCATATTTTTTTGATGCAGGGAGTAAATGCAATGTTTATTCTTAAAAGGAACCTGCCATAACTGTAATGCTGCCTGAACCATGATTAGCGTGGTGTCTGGTGGCTTCTTCCTGCCCCTCCAGCCTTGATTAATAGATCCTTCCCTATATCCAAACAGGGACAGATCTATCAATCAAGACTGTTGGGGCAAAGAAGCCACAGGGACTGCCCAGATGACTTGCGGATCAGGCAGCAAGAAATTGAAGACAGCAACAAAGTGGTGGTGTGGATAGTTGTACATGAAAACAAAGCTATAAATTATTATTGTCATTTTCAGATTCTTTGTTGTGTTTGTGACCATTTTGATTCCCATCTGAAGCCTTGTGTGATAAAAATGGTTTTGGCAGAAATACCCCTTTATTATTTGTAGTATTTAGAACTACTTCACATCAACTCAAATTACAGACTCTTAAATATTATACTATAGAAACATATATATTTTACAGGCTTTCAATGGGAAGAGTGTGATGTAGAACATATGAATCATTCCCTTCCTCTCCCTGCAGTAGTTTTTCTATTGGCACATTGTTGATGTCTCGTCTTGGCTCATCAAGTTCCTGTGGCACAGAATCTGTTATAGCGATTGGTATGGGCACAAACTGTTGGCTTGGAATTGTGGTTGAAGTTGCTTGATATGGTATTGAATGAGTTGCAGTAGGAAGACTTGGAATGGTCTGTGCCCATGGAAAGTAAGTCAATGGTGTTTGCTGCTCCGCATATTCTATCGGGGTTGCAACACATGGAGTGGTGTTTCTTGCCTGTAAGGAAAAATGTTATATTAATAATTAATAATGGTGGTTCATAGAAACAGTAAGTAAATCTCCCCAACTCATCCATCTCCCCCCCCCCCCCCCCCCCCCGCTGATGAATAGGGGCACACCCTTGTTGATGACCTGTCATAGGAAACGATGGTACGTCCAACATGGAATTGTCTTTAGACTAACACTCTTCTAAAATGTAGCCACATTATGGATAAACTATGACTAAGGTTGATTTCAGGTGTCCCAGGGGAAGGTACATTTTTTGTTGTTGTCATTATTATGCTTGCAATACCCATGGCAACTGCCATCCAGCAGTTATACACTAGAATTTTAGAGTACTGATTACCTAAATTTGGATTCATTCTGACTGTGTTTTTGAGTATTTTGGCTGTAGTAAAGACCCAGCAGCTTGTCCGTCACTGCATCTCCCATCATCCTCCCCTTCTGCTTTTTTTTATTTTATAGTCTGTACTGCTACAATGTAATCCTTACAATATCCACCAATATAATGTTTAAATAAATGTTGACTTACTGTGAAATTTGTTAGTAGAGGTTGTGAAGTGTAAGTTAGGACTGAAGGTGGGCCAACCACAGTATAGCCCTGACACATTGGCTGGACATACATATCTCCTGTGTATGGGCAGCTGACAGTCTCATGTGAAATGTACTCTGGGCACGTTGTCCATTGTGTTATGGGCTGAAAGGAGGACGGCTGAGAAATCCATCCAGTGTAGAACGTGCCTTCATCTTGTATTGGCATTAATGATGTTGTAGCATCCAAATCGACATAGGGAAGCTCAGTGGTATTTGAGACTAGTTAATAAATCATAATGACATGATGATTAAAATGACATATTAGGATAAACAAACATATTCATTAAAATAAAAACACTACTCTGAATGATTACCTACTGACGTGTACTGTGGAAGAGTCTGGTAAGATGTGGGCACCTAGAAATAAATGTAAAAGCTTATTACAAGTTGAACTCTAGAGATTTGTGAAAAGTTAATTTGCTTGGTAATTATCTTCAACAGTGGAGGTTAAAATGTAGATGTTTGTTAACACTTTCCAGTCTCTATTGTCTTATAAAATTAAGGACAATCTATATTGACCTAATTGACTTTTGTGTGGCTAGAGTCTTTGACATAACTCTAGTTGGCTCATTTTCTGACCGTATCTGGCTTTTGACCCAGACTAAAATCTGCAGCAGACCACGGTTTTTAGTCTGGGTCAAAAACTTGATACGGTCGGTGAGCAAACCAGAGTCACAAGCAAAATCTGTTCAGCTCATTGAATTGAAGACTAAAGTGCAGATCTGGCAGGGATATGGCAGCATGCAATTTTAAAATTCTCCCTCCCGATCCAGTGGCCGGAGAGTGGATATACCCTAACAGAGGTGCTCACTGGAGGAGAAAGCTATGGTACTGTAAAGGAGGAATTCTTAGATCAGCTAACATGTATTACTAGCAAAATAAATAATAGAAATGTGTAAATTATTTCTATAAAAAAAAAAAAAAAAACTCAAGCCTTCCAGTACTTATCCAATTCTATATTCCCTGGAGGAAGTATTCTTTCCATTCAGACAAGTTGTTCTCTGCTCTCACCTTTATCCATGTCAGCAACTGTCCAGAGCAGAAAGGGTTTGCTAAGGGGATCTGCTCCTGCTCTGGACAGTTCCTGGCAAAAACAGAGGTGGTAGCAGAGAGCAGAGCAGAGAGCAGAATGTTTAATGTTTGACTGGAAAGAACACATGACTTCCTTCAGGGCATATAGCAGCTGATAAGTACTGGAAGGCTAGAGGGTTTTTGAGATATCCCTTTAAGTCAGCCTTCTGTTTACTTATGTCAGTTGGTTGGAGACGCCTAGCTGTCAGTTTATAGATACGGTGTGAATGAAGCCATTTTGCTCAATACCGGGTGCACATATGGGGAGGCAGGTAATGATGAGACAGGTAACCTACTGTCATTATAATAGGTTATTCTAATATCAAGTCAGTAACTTTATTTATGACCTAATACACCTTTAAGAACCATTTTCTTGTTTTAATATTGATATAATTCATAAAAGCAAAGTAACTTTGCAAACACATTTATTACCATTTACTTTATACATTACATTTTTAGGGTATGTTCACATGTACTATATACACTGCAGATTTTGTGCTGTGGATGTCATGCTGTGTAACTCAATATAAATAAGTAGATGAATACAGCATAAAATCTGCTGCATATACATTGTGGGGGAGATTTATTAAAACCTGTCCAGAAGAAAAGTGGCTTAGTTGCCCATAGCAACCAATCAGATTGTTTCTTTCATTTTTGAAAAGGCCTCTGCAAAATGAAAGAAGTGATCTGATTGGTTGCTATGGGCAACTCAGCAACTTTTTCCCTGGAGGGGTTTTGATAAATATTCCCCTGTATTTTACAAGCATATACCTGTAAAAATATTTTATGCAATTAAAGCAGTTTTCAGTGACTACTTTTTTTTCCCATCCATTTCCAAAGCAATATTATACAAGTGTCAAGGGCGAAGGGAGTTGTGAGCCCTAAAGCTGTCCCTAACAACCACTCTCCCTGCCTACTTGCCCATCCACCCATAACGATGTATCGACAACTTGGAGCTGGTCCCTTCCTTGCGCTAAAGTGCATAGGTGTTGAAGTCAACAAAACAAAGGGAACTGTACAAAGTCGGGGGAACATAATGGGAATTCAATAATCAACAAAAAGATACGTAAATACAAACAAGGCAGGATATAGCATACTAACATACAGTTCAGAAACTGGGATCAAGATTAACGGTAGATATGATAATATGAACAAGACTTGATATGGGGATAAGTATACAGCAGACAAAACCAGGAGAATCAGGGGATGAACAGGTTAACTGCATGTCAGATAACTAAACAGGTCAGGGAATCAAGAGCACTGTTCACACTGTACTCACAACAAGGAACACACTAGACACCCCACTCCAAGAATGGAGGGACATCAATACCAAAGCCAAATAGCCAGCGGGCACTCTCCACCGAGTGATTAGAATACTGGCCTAGAAGGAAACAAAAATCTTAAACACAAGCAAAAACGAGAACAGACACAAGACTCACTCACTCCTAGATAGATGGATTAGCACAAGGCTCAGAACAGGATTCTATCCTAGGAGTTGCAGGATCAAACAAGGTCAAAACAGGACTGAGAACACAGTGTGATTACAGACTAAGGCAACACAAAGCAAATACAGAATGAACATACAAGAATACAAAAACCTGACAAATCAAAGCAGACTAAAATCTATATATCAAACAGGACAGATGACCATGGTTAAAACTCAGGAAATGTGCACAAACAGACATAGTGAACATCATGCCAACATGGCAAGACTACAGGTATAATAATCAGCACAGAACAACACCTGAAGAGGTCTTATACTGTATATCCTCCCAGTGCTGAAATCAGGAAGGTTAACTCCCAGGGAGAATTAACAAACAATGTCTAAACAGGACCTAGAGCAGAAAATACAAAATACAGATAAACAGACATTACAACAAGAGTGTATTATACCCCTGTTTTCATACCGATCTGGTGATTCCCATACAGCTCATGTGACTTCCTGCTTCCATTCTAGATCACGTCATACACTCAACAAGTTATTTATTCCAGAAGGTTTTTAGTCCAATGTACATCAATAATGACATCACATATATGAGCAGAACAGGCACTGTACATTCCCTTCACCAGTGGCAAAATTGTGCAAATATTTCGAGTAAGCCCCAACTTTGGACAAATATCTTGCAAAATCTCCCACTTTGTGCAAACAATTTTTCTCAATTTTGCGTTTTTTGGTGCAGGGAATGGTAAATTCCGGTATCTATACCACGCATGTACAATTGATATGTATGTGATGTTAGTAATGATGACACCAACATTGGGTGATTTACACGGCAGTCTGGCAATTGAAGTTACCAACCTAAATCAGGAAAATCTAACACATTCTTACATCGGAACTTTAAAATGAAAACAAGCACAAGATTGGGAAAACCAAAATCTGGTGATTTCACAGGTACACCATTTTTACTAAGTTGTATGGATTTATTAACTCCTAGAAAACACTCTCTATTGTTTTTTTTGCATCCTTGTTATGAAAAATGTTACATTATTTTAGAAAACATATATTACACATTGGGTCACGTTACCGTGGGTGTTACAGACGTAGAACCACCTAAGTTCCCTCTTTTTCTTTTCAGGAGCTCTTTGACGGGTTCTTTGACTCGCACGCCAAGATAAGGTCGGTTTTGGTTATGCTGGTGCTGATCTGAAGTCACAGCTAGAAAACAAAAAAGAAAAAAGTACACTAAACAAGGGTATTTGATTTCACTTGTTATACAGTACTGTATATAAGAAGTTAAAGGGGAGGTGGTAGTAAATTTTTCAAATCAACTCCTCCCAGAAAGATAAACATGTTTGTAAATTACTTTTATTTAAAAATCTTAAGTGTTCCAGTACTTATCACCTGCTGTATGCTCCAGAGGAATTTGTGTAGTTCTTTCCGGTCTGACCACAGTGCTCTCTGCTGACACGTCTGTCAGTGTGAGGAAATGTCCAGAGTAGGAGCATCTCCCCATAGCAAACCTTTTCTGCTCTGGACAGTTCCTGACATGGACAGAGGTGTCAGCAGAGAGCACTGTGGTCAGACTGGAAAGAACTACACAACTTCCTCTGGAGCATACATCAGTTGATAAGTACTAGAAGGATTAAGATTTTTAAATAGAAGTAATTTATAAATATGTTTATCTTTCTAGCGGTTTTGAATTTTTTTTTCCCCACTGGAGTACCCCTTTAAATGTGCTCATAATTTAAGTCATCTTAAGATCCTCTTTTTTAATAAAAATTAACTGCAATAATTTTATGTACAACTCATATGCAAATTGATCTGTCTCCATGGCTACAGACTACAAACAAGCTTTGAGTAGTCTGGTCCTGTAGCCATACACCCTTAAAGGGGTATTCCAGGAAAAAACTTTTTTTTATATATATCAACTGGCTCCAGAAAGTTAAACAGATTTGTAAATTACTTCTATAAAAAATATTAATCCTTTCAGTACTTATGAGCTTCTGAAAGTTAAGGTTGTTCTTTTCTGTCTAAGTCGCTCTCTGATGACACGTGTCTCAGGAAACGCCCAGTTTAGAAGAGTCAAA
>NW_026609984.1:0-20975 GCF_029499605.1 Hyla sarda | reverse complement strand
TAGATCTGACTGTAGTATAAGGGGTGTGGTCTCATGTCTGATCACAATGTAATTATATCCAGTGATGTCAGTAATGGGGGCGGGGCTGTGACAACCTCTCAGACATGATATAGAGGATGGTTGTCAGCAGTAATAGAGGGAATAGATCTGACTGTAGTATAAGGGGTGTGGTCTCATGTCTGATCACAATGTAATTATATCCAGTGATGTCAGTAATGGGGGCGGGGCTGTGACACCTCTCAGACATGATATAGAGGATGGTTGTCAGCAGTAATAGATGGAATAGATGTGACTGTAGTATAAGGGGTGTGGTCTCATGTCTGATCACAATGTAATTATATCCAGTGATGTCAGTAATGGGGGCGGGGCTGTGACAACCTCTCAGACATGATATAGAGGATGGTTGTCAGCAGTAATAGATGGAATAGATGTGACTGTAGTATAAGGTGTGTGGATCTCATGTCTGATCACAATGTAATTATATCCAGTGATGTCAGTAATGGGGGCGGGGCTGTGACACCTCTCAGACATGATATAGAGGATGGTTGTCAGCAGTAATAGATGGAATAGATGTGACTGTAGTATAAGGTGTGTGGTCTCATGTCTGATCACAATGTAATTATATCCAGTGATGTCAGTAATGGGGGCGGGGCTGTGACAACCTCTCAGACATGATATAGAGGATGGTTGTCAGCAGTAATAGATGGAATAGATGTGACTGTAGTATAAGGGGTGTGGTCTCATGTCTGATCACAATGTAATTATATCCAGTGATGTCAGTAATGGGGGCGGGGCTGTGACAACCTCTCAGACATGATATAGAGGATGGTTGTCAGCAGTAATAGATGGAATAGATGTGACTGTAGTATAAGGGGTGTGGTCTCATGTCTGATCACAATGTAATTATATCTAGTGATGTCAGTAATGGGGGCGGGGCTGTGACAACCTCTCAGACATGATATAGAGGATGGTTGTCAGCAGTAATAGAGGGAATAGATGTGACTGTAGTATAAGGGGTGTGGTCTCATGTCTGATCACAATGTAATTATATCCAGTGATGTCAGTAATGGGGGCGGGGCTGTGACAACCTCTCAGACATGATATAGAGGATGGTAGTCAGCAGTAATAGATGGAATAGATGTGACTGTAGTATAAGGTGTGTGGTCTCATGTCTGATCACAATGTAATTATATCCAGTGATGTCAGTAATGGGGGCGGGGCTGTGACAACCTCTCAGACATGATATAGAGGATGGTTGTCAGCAGTAATAGATGGAATAGATGTGACTGTAGTATAAGGTGTGTGGTCTCATGTCTGATCACAATGTAATTATATCCAGTGATGTCAGTAATGGGGGCGGGGCTGTGACAACCTCTCAGACATGATATAGAGGATGGTTGTCAGCAGTAATAGATGGAATAGATGTGACTGTAGTATAAGATGTGTGATCTCATGTCTGATCACAATGTAATTATATCCATTGATGTCAGTAATGGGGGCGGGGCTGTGACACCTCTCAGACATGATATAGAGGATGGTTGTCAGCAGTAATAGATGGAATAGATGTGACTGTAGTATAAGGTGTGTGGTCTCATGTCTGATCACAATGTAATTATATCCAGTGATGTCAGTAATGGGGGCGGGGCTGTGACAACCTCTCAGACATGATATAGAGGATGGTTGTCAGCAGTAATAGATGGAATAGATGTGACTGTAGTATAAGGTGTGTGGTCTCATGTCTGATCACAATGTAATTATATCCAGTGATGTCAGTAATGGGGGCGGGGCTGTGACAACCTCTCAGACATGATATAGAGGATGGTTGTCAGCAGTAATAGATGGAATAGATGTGACTGTAGTATAAGGTGTGTGGATCTCATGTCTGATCACAATGTAATTATATCCAGTGATGTCAGTAATGGGGGCGGGGCTGTGACACCTCTCAGACATGATATAGAGGATGGTTGTCAGCAGTAATAGATGGAATAGATGTGACTGTAGTATAAGGTGTGTGGTCTCATGTCTGATCACAATGTAATTATATCCAGTGATGTCAGTAATGGGGGCGGGGCTGTGACACCTCTCAGACATGATATAGAGGATGGTTGTCAGCAGTAATAGTTGGAATAGATGTGACTGTAGTATAAGGTGTGTGGTCTCATGTCTGATCGCAATGTAATTATATCCAGTGATGTCAGTAATGGGGGCGGGGCTGTGACAACCTCTCAGACATGATATAGAGGATGGTTGTCAGCAGTAATAGATGGAATAGATGTGACTGTAGTATAAGATGTGTGGATCTCATGTCTGATCACAATGTAATTATATCCAGTGATGTCAGTAATGGGGGCGGGGCTGTGACAACCTCTCAGACATGATATAGAGGATGGTTGTCAGCAGTAATAGATGGAATAGATGTGACTGTAGTATAAGGGGTGTGGTCTCATGTCTGATCACAATGTAATTATATCCAGTGATGTCAGTAATGGGGGCGGGGCTGTGACAACCTCTCAGACATGATATATAGGATGGTTGTCAGCAGTAATAGATGGAATAGATGTGACTGTAGTATAAGGTGTGTGGTCTCATGTCTGATCACAATGTAATTATATCCAGTGATGTCAGTAATGGGGGCGGGGCTGTGACAACCTCTCAGACATGATATAGAGGATGGTTGTCAGCAGTAATAGATGGAATAGATGTGACTGTAGTATAAGGGGTGTGGTCTCATGTCTGATCACAATATAATTATATCCAGTGATGTCAGTAATGGGGGCGGGGCTGTGACAACCTCTCAGACATGATATAAAGGATGGTTGTCAGCAGTAATAGAGGGAATAGATCTGACTGTAGTATAAGGTGTGTGGTCTCATGTCTGATCACAATGTAATTATATCCAGTGATGTCAGTAATGGGGGCGGGGCTGTGACAACCTCTCAGACATGATATAGAGGATGGTTGTCAGCAGTAATAGATGGAATAGATGTGACTGTAGTATAATGTGTGTGGTCTCATGTCTGATCACAATGTAATTATATCCAGTGATGTCTGTAATGGGGGCGGGGCTGTGACAACCTCTCAGACATGATATAGAGGATGGTTGTCAGCAGTAATAGAAGGAATAGATGTGACTGTAGTATAAGATGTGTGGTCTCATGTCTGATCACAATGTAATTATATCCAGTGATGTCAGTAATGGGGGCGGGGCTGTGACAACCTCTCAGACATGATATAGAGGATGGTTGTCAGCAGTAATAGATGGAATAGATGTGACTGTAGTATAAGGTGTGTGTGATCTCATGTCTGATCACAATGTAATTGTATCCAGTGATGTCGGTAATGGGGGCGGGGCTGTGACAACCTCTCAGACATGATATAGAGGATGGTTGTCAGCAGTAATAGATGGAATAGATGTGACTGTAGTATAAGGTGTGTGGTCTCATGTCTGATCACAATGTAATTATATCCAGTGATGTCAGTAATGGGGGCGGGGCTGTGACAACCTCTCAGACATGATATAGATGATGGTTGTCAGCAGTAATAGATGGAATAGATGTGACTGTAGTATAAGGTGTGTGGATCTCATGTCTGATCACAATGTAATTATATCCAGTGATGTCAGTAATGGGGGCGGGGCTGTGACAACCTCTCAGACATGATATAGAGGATGGTTGTCAGCAGTAATAGATGGAATAGATGTGACTGTAGTATAAGATGTGTGGATCTCATGTCTGATCACAATGTAATTATATCCAGTGATGTCAGTAATGGGGGCGGGGCTGTGACACCTCTCAGACATGATATAGAGGATGGTTGTCAGCAGTAATAGATGGAATAAATGTGACTGTAGTATAAGGTGTGTGGTCTCATGTCTGATCACAATGTAATTATATCCAGTGATGTCAGTAATGGGGGCGGGGCTGTGACACCTCTCAGACATGATATAGAGGATGGTTGTCAGCAGTAATAGATGGAATAGATGTGACTGTAGTATAAGGTGTGTGGTCTCATGTCTGATCACAATGTAATTATATCCAGTGATGTCAGTAATGGGGGCGGGGCTGTGACAACCTCTCAGACATGATATAGAGGATGGTTGTCAGCAGTAATAGATGGAATAGATGTGACTGTAGTATAAGGGGTGTGGTCTCATGTCTGATCACAATGTAAATATATCCAGTGATGTCAGTAATGGGGGCGGGGCTGTGACAACCTTTCACTGTCATCATAATGTATTGCTTTCTCTGTAGGGTACACTGTCCCTCTTCACTAATGAAAGTGGTGGGATTATTGATGACCTCATTGTGACGAACACCTCGGATAATTACCTCTATGTAGTGTCCAATGCCGGCTGTGCTGAGAAAGACTCTGCCCACATGCAGGTAATGTGTTCCATCTTGTCGCTGTCAGTTTCATCCTATAAAGTTGGTCAGTCATCTATATTTATTTGTGTCTCCAACAGGACAACCTGCAGGAGTTCAGAGCGGCCGGACGGGATGTGGCCATAGAAGTTGTAGACTGTGCTCTCTTGGCTCTACAAGGTCTGGCTATAAGTGGTTATCTAACTTAAATCTAGCAGACCACGACCGCTATTATATAATTTTGGGGTGACTTGTCCTGCCTACCTCCACTGATACATAACCCCAGAATTGGGGAGGGGAGATGATTTTATTTTGTGGGTTATTACCTTGATTTGTAATTTTTGAACACTCTGCTGGTGGTAGATCAGATGATTTTACAATGGTAGGAAAATACTGACCATATGAAGTCACAATCTACAGGACAGACTGTAGCGGGATAGACAAGAGCTCCCTGAATCATTGTGTCCGGTCAGGATCCAGATTTTTAAACCGTGTTTTTTTGTTGTGTTCTTCTATCTCCAGGTCCCTCTACTGCTAAAGTTCTCCAGGCTGGATTGAGTGACAACCTTTCCAAGCTGACATTCATGACTGGGGTCACTACCGGTGTGTTTGGGATTCCTGGTTGCAGAGTAACCCGTTGTGGGTACACAGGGGAGGACGGGGTGGAGGTAGGTGTGCTGATAATAAACCGGGACTAATAATGGTCTGTGAAGGACCGTATATTCAAACTAGCCTCTGTAAGCTCAGCATCAGAGTATTTCAGAGGAGAAATGTGCTTATTTATGGGAAGTCACAAATTTAAACCCTTAAGGACTCAGCGTTTTTCCGTTTTTGCATTTTCATTCTTTCCTCCTTACCTTCTAAAAATCATAACGCTTTCAATTTTGCACATAAAATTCCATGTGATGGCTTATTTTTTGCATCATCAATTCTACTTTGCAGTGACATTAGTCATTTTACCAAACAATTCACAGCGAAACGGCAAAAAAATTAATTGTGCGAAAATATTTAAGAAAAAAATGCCATTTTGTAATTTATGGGGGCTTCCGTTTCTACGCCGTACATTTTTTGGTAAAAATTACACCTTATCATTATTCTGTAGGTCCATACGATTAAAATGATACCCTACTTATATAGGTTTGATTTTGTCGTACTTCTGAAAAAAATCCTAACTACATGCAGGAAAATCTATACGTAAAAAATTCTCATCTTCTGACCCCTATAACTTTTATTTTCCCGCGTACGGGCCGGTATGAGGGCTCATTTTTTGCACCGTGATCTGAAGTTTTTATCGGTATAATTTTTGTATTGATCGGACTTTTGATCGCTTTTTATAAATTTTTTCATGATATAAAAAGTGACCAAAAATACGCTATTTTGGACTTGATGCCATTGACCGTGCGGTTTAATTAACAATATATTTTTATAGTTCGGACATTTACGCACGCGGCGAGACCACGTATGTTTATTTTTATTTACACTTTTTTATTGTTTTTATGGGAAAAGGGGGGTGATTCAAACTTTTATTAGGGAAGGGGTTAAATGACCTTTTATTAACTTTTTTTCACTTTTGTTTTTGCAGTGTTATAGCTCCCATAGGGGGCTATAACACTGTTCACTGCAAAGCCAAAGCTTTGCATTGATCAGTGTTATAGGCGGTCAATTGCTCAAGCCTGAATCTCAGGCTTGGAGCAATCAATCACCGATCGGACGCGACGGAGGCAGGTGAGGGGACCTCCGCTTGGGTGCTAGCTGATCGGGACATTGCGATTTTATCGTGATGGTCCCGATCAGCACGACTGAGCTGCCGGGAAGCTTTTACTTTCATTTTAGATGAGGCAATTCACATTCATCGCCGCGTCTAAAGGGTTAATAACACACGGCACAATGATCGGTGTGGCATGCTATTAGCCCAGGGTCCCGGCTATCATTAGCCGCCGGGACTGACCCGGTATGACGCGGGGTCACGGCAGGACCCCACGTTATATACCGGGACTGGGCGCCCTGTGTCCTTAAGAGATTAAGCTTTACAGAGGGGATAAAGCAAGGTTTCTCACAGACAGAGTCTAAGTGTACCTGTTTCATCACAGAACAAAAATGCTTATATATGTTACTTACTAGGTCATGTAGATTCTTTGCATGTCTGTTTTTATGTGTCTAGCATCTGTATTTGCCTTAGAAATCCCTCGATTCTGCTGCTCACTCATTCATACATCCACTGCTCCGGAAGGGTCGTGTCCCAAGCAAGCTCTGAGCCAGCCCTCACTCAGAGTCTGCTGTTCTGTGCTGGGTCTCTTCATCCAATCACAGCATGCTCTGTATCCCTCCTCCTTTCTGTTTTCATACTGCAGTCTGATAGGACAGGAGTGAGCACAGAGGAATGTTAGTCCTGCCCTCACTTACTGGACTTTGTTCCAGCTTGTGCTTCAGCTTTAACAAAGATGAAGCAGCAGCTGGATCGGATTATGTTCTGGATTGGATGGGGACCGCCAGTGGTCTTTTTATAAGCCATAGATATATTTTTATGAAGTATATTAGAAAGGATAATGTTTTGCCAAGATGTACAACATATAAAACGTTTTTGATTCTGACACTGCACAAGAGTGGAGTATGCTAATCTTTCGGGAGGTCATAGGCTTATGTGTCAAGGCTTTCTGTGCTTTCTGCAGATCTCTGTGCCTGCTAACAGAGCAGTGGAACTGGCAGAGAGACTCCTGCAGAGTTCTGAAGTAAAGCTGGCGGGTCTAGCAGCCCGGGACAGTTTACGGCTGGAGGCTGGCCTCTGTCTGTACGGCAATGACATTGATGAGACCACCAGTCCAGTGGAGGCGAGCCTGGTATGGACGTTAGGTGAGTGAAGGAAAATTAGTGTTATCTGTGATAAATTTAAATTTGGAGTCAGAGTAAAGACATGAACCTGACCATAAACGACCCTTCCTCTTCTCATAGGTAAACGCCGCAGAACTGCCTTGGACTTTCCTGGAGCCTCAGTCATTGTTCCACAGATTAAAGGAAAAGTGACACGGAAACGTGTTGGGCTAACATCTATGGGGCCTCCTGTCCGCCAGCACACACCAATACTGAATCTGGAGGGAAAAGTCATTGGTGAGTACAGGGCAGATTACACTCCAGGCTATAGTATCATTCCCTGTATCTTTATATGGTCTTATTAAAGCAGCGGCCTTTCAGACTGTTGCCTACACCAATGAGTGGAGGAGCACAAGCTACAGTTCTGCATCATCCTGCAGGTATCATTTCCTTTCTATATTTTCCAGGTGAAGTGACCAGCGGCTGTCCCTCCCCCTGCTTGCGGTTGAATGTGGCGATGGGATACGTGGAGCCAGAATATGCAAAAGCCAACATGGCTCTTCAACTGGAGGTCAGGAAGAAGCTGGTGGATGGCAAAACCTGCAAAATGCCCTTTGTGCCATCAAGATATTATAATATAAAGTAACGAGAGAAAGAGGCAAACCCCACTATATCAGGAATCTCCCATCATCATCACGACACCCTCCCCCACTCATATCACACCTTCCCCACCCTCATTTATAACTGTGACCCTTCCATCATCACTACACCTTCCCGTACTCCTAACTTTGAATCTCGCATTATCAGTACAGTCGTTCCACTCATATAAAAACTGCTCCCCTTATCAGCCTCTCCTTTATTACTGTACCCCTTTAAGGTAGCAGGTTATTTGGGAGAGCCTGTACCTCATCTTTGTCACAGCTCCGGTTTCTCCTTTACTCAGGGATCAGGTCAGACATTCCACGGGCCCTGGGTCCCACACAGATGACTGCTTTCTCTTTATGCAACATAATGTTTTGTAGGAGTGTGAAAAAATTCAGCTCTGAGTATGACTGCTCCCTTTTTCCTTTGCACCAGTTTTGATTATCTCATTAGTGTTTAATTTTCTTACTATTAGATCTCTAAATACTGCCAGCGAATCGGTAACATTCTTATATAGGAAACTTTTGCATCAGCAAAATCCCTTTCACGTGTGTGTGTGTGTATATATATATATACCATATATATAGTGTGTGTGTGTGTATATATATATATATATATATATATATATATATATATATATATATATATATATATATATAAAATATACACACACACAGTCACGGCTGTAAATGTTGGCACCCCTGAAATTTTCCTACAAAAATAAGTATTTCTCACAGAAAAGGATTGCAGTTACACATGTTTTGCTGTACACGTTTATTCCCTTTGTGTGTATTGGAACTAAACCAAAAAAGGGAGGAAAAAAGCAAATTGGACATAATGTCACACCAAACTCCAAAAATGGGCTGGATAAAATTATTGGCACCCTTTCAAAACTGTGGAAAAATAAGATTGTTTCAAGCATGATGCTCTTTTAAACTCCCCTTGGGCAAGTAACAGGTGTGGGCAATATAAAAATCACACCTGAAAGCAGATAAAAGGAGAGAAGTTCACTTAGTCTTTGCATTATGTGTCTGTGTGTGCCACACTAAGCATGGACAACATAAAGAGGAGAAGAGAACTGTCCGAGGACTTGAGAACCAAAATTGTGGATAAATAAGATTTTCAGGCATGTGATGCTTCTTTAAACTCCCCTGGGGGCAAGTAACAGGTGTGGGCAATATAAAAATCACAAATGAGAAAATCACAAATGAGAAAATCACACTTGACAAATATGTTTTTTTTCACTGCTTTTTAGTTTTCCATTGTTGTAATACAAACACGGAGAGTTCTCCACTTTTCAGATATATAGAAGTACAAAAATGATTCACCCACAGTGCTCTCTTAAACGTCCGACAGTCCTCGTACAGCTTCCGATATAGCTTCACCCTTCAGTGGGCATTGCGGAGCTGACTTTCCTTCCTTCCTCTCATGAAGGGGTAACACAGGTGAATGATTGCCGGACACTCCTGACGTTTCGGAGGACACTCCCCCTTTCTCACTTGGATCTTCCATCTTGGATATCTTGGGTCTTCCAGCAGGACAATGACCCCAAACATACGTCAAAAAGCACCCAGATATGGATGGCAACAAAGCGCTGGAGAGTTCTGAAGTGGAAGCAATGAGTCCAGATCTAAATCCCATTGAACACCTGTGGAGAGATCTTAAAATTGCTGTTGGGAAAAGGCGCCCTTCCAATAAGAGACCTGGAGCAGTTTGCAAAGGAAGAGTGGTCCAACATTCCGGCTGAGAGGTGTAAGAAGCTTATTGATTGTTATAGGAAGCGACTGATTTCAGTAATTTTTTTCCAAAGGGTGTGCAACCAAATATTAAGTTAAGGTGCCAATAATTTTGTCCAGCCCATTTTTGGAGTTTGGTGTGACATTATGTCCAATTTGCTTTTTTTCCTCTTTTTTTTTTTATAGTTCCAATACACACAAAGGGAATAAACAAGTGTATAGCAAAACGTGTTACTGCAATCCTTTTCTGTGAGAAATGCTTCATTGTCTAGAAAAATTTCAGGGGTGCCAACATTAACGGTCATGACTGTGTATGTGTGTGTATGTGTATATATATATATATAATACACACACACACAATAAAGTTATTGCAACATGTATGGTGATGCACCCATAGGGATAAATAGACTATATGCAGTGTATTTGTGACAGTGTTTGACCTACCTCTCTGGTAAGTTTTATTTGCAGAAATATACTACGCTGGGTATGTGAAGATCTATAGACCCCACAGTAGAGCCTCGTGAAGAACTGTTTTCTTAATCCCGCTACTGTTGGATTTTTGAGCATTACCGCCTGCTCCTGCAAGGTGTGCAACTCCCACCTGTTTCCCCCAACATGTGTCCAATCCTCTTTGCTCCAGCAATTATTCTGTCACCGCTTTTAGAGAGAGCCAACCCCCCCCCCCCCCCCAATGCCATTTCATCAGCCCTGTGCTATTTTTGAGTTATGCAGGACCAGCTTTATGTTCTGTGACCACCCGCTTAAGACTTAAGTTTCATATTGGGTCCTGCGGGAACCCAATCCGATTGCAGTCCTCTACACCCCAGTGCACGTTTGGATACCTTTTTGCTGGCTTTTTAATGTGTACATGCTTATGAGACTGAACCCACCCTTATGAGGATGCCAATTCAGCTCAGATAGCTTGGGATTTATTACAGTAAGTACTATCGGCCTAGGTTTTTTTTTTAAGTAGCAGAAGTTTTTATTCTGCAACGACATGGCCTTATTTAGACTAGACTGCGCCAGCCCTCAGCTCACTTAGTAGTTTGTTACCGGGGGAGGGGGGACAGGTTCGGGGGCTGGTTGTATAAGCTGTGAAACTGCATTTGTGTCTCGATCCTCTGTGCGTCTCCACATCCAATGATGTGTTAGTGTATTTTGTAGTAAAGTAAAAGGAGATTTCGTTATGTCTTCTTTTTGTGTTTTCATGATGGTACCAGGCAGTCGGGTCTGTATTCTCAGACAGGGATCAGCTGTGACAGTAGGCCTTCCACTGCATTGCTGGCCCTTTCCATGGGAACACAGTACAGGGGCCACAGGAGTTGAAAGTAGAGTATGATTGTCTACTATGAGATCATGCTTTACTTCTGATCTTTATATATCTATACATCTGAGCATAATATACCCATGATAATAAAGCCAGGTTCATTCAGGGTAATACAGAGTTCCCTTGTAGTGCTGAATCCTATCGTAATCCATACTTGGTTCTGTAGAACTGCAGGAAGCTTAGGTCCTGCTTCTGTATAAATAAAACCTGCTAAAGGACTTACCATATTTTTCGCCCTATAGGACGCACCGGCGTATAAGACGCACCCAATTTATAGGTGCAAAATCTAAAAAAAAAATAAAGATTTTTAACCCAATAGTGGTCTTCAACCTGCAGACCTCCAGATGTTTCAAAACTTCAACTCCCAGCATGCCCGGACAGCCGTTGGCTGTCCGGGCATGCTGGGAATTGTAGTTTTGCAACATCTGGAGGTCCGCAGATTGAAGACCACTGCATAGGAGATAATACTCACGTGTCCCTGCCGCTCCGGACCCGTCACCGCTGCCCTGGATGTCACTCCATCGCTGTCGCCGTGTCCCCGTCGCTCTGGAACGTCTCTGCTGCCGGCCGGGCATCCTCGCTCTCCGTCACCAAGTCGTTACGCACGCCGACGCACGTACGCGACGACGTGATGACGAGGAAGGAGAGCGCCGGCCATACAGGGGATCCCTGAACGGAGAAGACACCGAGGAGGCAGGTAAGGTCCCTCTCAGTGTCCTGTAAGCACTAACCCGGCTATTCAGTCGGGCTGTTCGGGACCGCCGCGGTGAAATCGCGGCAGTCCTGAACAGCCCGACTGAACAGCCAGGTTAGGGTCACTTTCCCTTCAGACGCCGTAGTCAGCTTTGATCGCCGCGTCTGAAGGGTTAATACAGGGCATCACCGTGATCGGTGATGTCCTGTATTAGCTGCGGGTCCCGGCCGTTGATGGCCGCAGGGACCGCCGCGATAGGGGTGTATTCGCCGTATAAGATGCAGCGACTTTTTCCCCCCAGTTTTGGGGAAGAAAAAGTGCGTCTTATACCGCGAAAAATACGGTATGCACACAAGCTTATTATAGACCTTGGCAAAAGCTGAGTATTTTTAGGATATAACTTGGCCTGTATTGTATTCCAGTTGGCTAGTTTGTGAATAGAAACCCCTGCACAGCTTAAAGGGGTACTCCGGCCCTAAGACATCTTATCTCCTATCCAAAGGATAGGGGACAAGATGTCTGATAGTGGGGGTCCCGCAGCTGGGGACCTCTGCAATCTCTCCTGCAGCACCCACCTGTCTCAGCTGCATGCAGCGCTGGAGGCTCAGTGTCTGAAGCCTCATGACCACAGGGCCGGAGTATTATGACATCATGCCTCCTTGTGACATTATGCCCTGCCCCCTCAATGCAAGCCTATGGGAGGTGGCATGACGTCACAAGGGGGCGTAGTCGTGACCTCATGATACTCCGGCCCTGTGGTCATGAGGCTGCAGACACTGAGCCTCCAGCACTGCATGCAGCTGAGACAGGTGGGTGCTGCAGGAGAGATTGCGGAGGTCCCCAGCGACGGGTTCCCCGCGATCAGATAAGATGTTCTAGGGCCGGAGTTCACCTTTAACTGAGAGTCTATGATGCAGGAGGGCAGTTCACAGTCTACAACAGAGACTGGTACAATGCAGTCAAGCAGGTAATGTTCTGGCATTCGCCAAACCCCTTTAGGGTTTGTTTACACGAGCGTATCCCCAGCACATATTACGTTGCGGATCCGCCGCTGAAGGACCGCTGTATGCTGCCTTTACAGGTGCCTGCTTGGAGTGGCAATACGCCGCTACGAGCAGACACACTGCGATCTGCGATATACTCTCACATCGCGGGAGCTTTCGGCCTAGCTCATAGAGCAGGGGGAGCAGCCGCGATGTGTGCCAGTACACCGCGCATGCGCAGCGACTCGCACATCGCTTTAGTGTGTCAGCTTGTAGCATCATATTGCCGCTCCGAGCAGGCACCTGTAAAAGCAGAATACAGCTGTCCTTTAGCGGCAGATCCACAGCGTAATATACGCAAGGGATCCGCTCGTGTGCACATACCCTTAGACTGTAAGATAGAGAAGTGTGATTCAGCCCTTAACAGAACAATTCTCCACTGCTCCAGAGTCCAGTGGCAGCATGCACCACTCCACCTAACACCTAGCATTGTGCTTGGTAATGTACAGTTTGCATGCTGCTAACCCATGGTAACCCATGCCACAAAGCTTTCACCACACAGTTTTTGTCATAATTTTAATATTACCTGAAGTTTGGAGCTCTGCAGTCATTGGGTCAGCCAAGTGTTAGGTCCTTTTTATGCACTAAGGGAGAATAATAATTTAGACTGTGTTCACACGTGCGTATTTTCTGCTACCTATTAAAGTCAATGGGTAGCAAAATTTGCAGCAAAAATATGCACACACCCTAATTCAAGAAAACAACTTAAATGGGCACTCATTAAAATAAAATTGCTATTGCACTCCTTTTATGGTAAATAAAAAAAATCTTTCTAATGTACTTTGTTTAACCCCTAAACGACCACAGACTTATATTTATGTCCTGTGGCCGGCTGCCGATCTGTGACCAGGACCCGCGGCTAATACCGGACATCGCCGATCAGGCTGATGTCCGGTATTAAACCTTTAGACGCCGCAATCAAAGTTGATCACGTCATGTAAAACGGGAGAATACGCTGCCGGTGAGCTCAGCAGAGCTGTTCTGGACTGCCGCAGTGAAATCAATGTGTCTTACTTTCTTCACTGTGTAAATACGAGAGAAGGCTTTAATATAGAGTGCATGAGTACATCAGCGCTGAACGGACCCAGGACACAGCAGGTAAGGAGATAAAATCCGATTTATTTGATGCAACGAGTTTCCCTGCCAAGATGACAATTTTAAACGTATACATTTTCCTGCATGTAGTTATGATTTTTTCCATAAGTACGACAAAATCAAACCTATATAAGTAGGGTATCATTTTAATCGTATGGACCTACAGAATAATAAGGTGTCATGTTTACAGAATGATTATCGCACAATGATTATTATTTTTTTTCCGTTTCACCATAGATTTTTGGGTAAAATGACCAATGTCATTACAAAGTAGAAATGGTGGTGCAAAAAAAAAAAAAAAAGCCATCATATGGATTTTTAGGTGTAAAATTTTAAGGGTTATGATTTTTAAAATGTAAGGAGGAAAAAACAAAAGTGCAAAAACTGAACACTTGGTTCTTAAGGGGTTAAAAAAATAAGTTTTCTATGCTTGCATTGTGTTAAAAAAATAGTTGCCACTGGGTGTCTCCCTACTTGTCCAGAGAACATTTCCCCCCCCCCTCCCCCATCTTTTGCACAGCCTTTGGACTCCTGCTGGCCTGGCAGAAGTCCAAACATAGGAAATGCAGTCTGGAGTGCTGAGGGGGGGGGGGGGGTCCAGCCATATCCAATCATAGCTCCTCTCACACTTAACTGCCGTTTTCTGTGTGTAGCAGAGTGAGGGAGGAAGTTCTCCCCTGTATGGCTTCAGATGATGTCACACCTGCTGGGTAACGCCCCTTCCCAGTCTGTGAATATGACTGAGCAGAAAATACAGAGCAATATCAAGGTAGAAAACTAAAAAATATATAAAAATAAAGGCAGGGGGTGGTTTATCATGATGGAGGCAGTGAACTGGGAGGATAAAATCATTAAGTTAATGAGAGGTACTCTTTAATTATAGTTTGGCATGGTTAACTTTTTGCAGCAGTTTGTGACTTATCAATTATGACTTTTTAAAACTGTTACAGAAATTTTGCGATCATCAGGCCAGCCTGGACCCAACTTGTCTATATCTAAGCTACTCTGCTATTTATAAAGGACGTGTAGATTGTTGATAAAATGTGGAGGAAGTAGATGTGAAATAAGCCCAGGGAAACTGATTGACAAGGATTCACTTTTCACCCATAGGAGTATGTGTACAATACAAAATATCCAAAGAAAGTAGTATCTAGCTCTGTAGGTTAGGTAAAACCGTAATTCTTTATTGCAAATGGCAAGCAACATATCAGACACAAATGCTAACACGTTTAGTTTACGTATGACTTTTCATGGCATCACATGCTATGACTAAGGGTCATACTCACATTGTTATTTTCTTGCTGTTTGAAATAAAGAATTGCGCTATTACCGTACCTACAGAGCTGGCTACTACTTTATTTGGACATTGATTGGGATCGGAGACTGTTCTTCTGTGCCGCGGTGTGTGCCGTTAAACAGGATGTTTGAAGTACAGAATTTCTGCCCAGAGGAATTCTGTGTGGACAACTGGTGCCACTGTAATGAATCAGTGCTACGACGTAAAGCAGTACGGAGCTGTATTTCATCCAAAGAATGAACATGTTCATTCTTTTGGGCATAATACAGAAGTTTAAAGAAGTTTTGTGGTGAAAAACATATTCCCTATTTGTAGGATATGGAAAAAAGTTTTAGATCGTAGGGGTCCAACCACTGGGGCCCCCCGTGATCTGTATGGAGCCCCAGCTCTGCCCCAGAGCGGGGGGGGGGGGGGGTGGCCAGACGCCCCACAATCCTAAACTTATTATAAGGGATACGTTTTTCACCATGGTGCCAAATGTATGGGGATTTGCTTCTACTTTGGATAGTTCCTAAAATGGACAGAGGTGTCAGCAGAGAGCACTGTGGTCAGAACGGAAATTTAAAAAGAAAAGAACTTCCTGTGGATCATACAGCAGCTGATTTGTAATTTACTAATCTGTTTACATTCTCTGGCACCAGTTGATTTAAAAAAAAAAAAAAAACTTTCCAGTGGAGTACGTACCCCTTTAACCCCTTAAGGACATAGCATTTTTCCACTTTCGTTTTTTGTCCTCCTTACCTTTCAAAAATCATAACCCTTTCATATGATGGCTTATTTTTTGCACCACCAATTCTACATTGTAATGACATCGGTCATTACAAAGTAGAATTTTACCCAAAAATCTACGGCAAAACAGAAAAAAAAAAATTGTGCAACAAAATTGAAGAAAAAATGCCATTTTGTAACTTTTGTGGGCTTCCTTTTCTACGCAGCAAATTTTTTTGTAAAAATGACACCTTATCTTTCTTCTTTAGGTCCATATGATTAAAATGATATCCGACTTATAAAAAGGGGTTGACTTTGCATTACTTCTAGGAAAAATTACTACATGCATAAAAATGTATAAGTTTAAAATTTTCATCTTTCAGGACCCCCCCCCCCCCCCCCCCCCCCACATGCTCTGATCTGTCAGATTTTCTGTGGACACCTTAGTAGATGTTTTTTTGTGAAAATGTCAAGGACATGCCCCCTTTTTGGCAGCCATGCCCCTTTTTCAGGTTATCAGTAAAATGGAGAGCTAGTACATTTTTTTTCCCCCCAATTTTTCAGAATTTGTAGGACAACCCGACAAAACATGTTGGGTTTACCATAGTAAATCAGGGCTGTTGCACCTAAATCCTCATGAAATTTCTTCAGGTGCAAATTTCGTAGTGTGCATGGGCCCTAAGAATTGGTGTGCTTTCAAAACACTTACATTTTTCAATAATACCACTAACAGTTCATTATGGATTTAGGAGAAGGCTGGGGAACACAACTCCCTCGTAGAATGGTGATATTGTTTCCATCCACCCCAGTGAGCCAAACCCTCACAACAGCTTAAAAGGGGTACTCCGGTGAAAACCTTTTTTCTTTTAAATCAACTGGTGGCAGAAAGTTAAACATATTTGTAAATTCTATTAAAAAATCTTAATCCTTCCAGTACTTATTAGCTGCTGAATGCTACAGAGGAAATTCCTTTCTTTTTGTAACACTGATGACATCACGAGCACAGTGCTCTCTGCTGACATCTCTGTCCATTTTAAGAACCATGCATAGCAGATGTATGATAAGGGCAGCATGGTGGCTCAGTAGTTAGCACTGCTGCCTTGCCGTGCTGGGGCCTTGGGTTCAAATCCCACTAAGGACAACAATAAATAAAGCGTTATTATAATAACGTCAGCAGAGAGCACTGTGCTTGTGATGTCATCAGAGAGCATTCCAAAAAGAAAAGAATTTCCTATGTAGTATTCAGCAGCTAATAAGTACAGGAAGGATTAAGATTTTTTTAATAGAAGTAATTTACAAATATGTTTAACTTTCTGCCACCAGTTGATTTAAAAGAAAAAAGGTTTTCACCGGAGTACCCCTTTAACACTTCTTGTTACTCTTCAGCTTGTGCTGTTTACACCGGTGTATGGGTCACTGTTCATCAGGGTGGAGTTAGGCTGCGTTCACATGGCCGTCTAGACCCGGCCGTTCTTCTCCCAACAAAAAAAAATAAAAATGGACAATACCGGATCAAATGGATGTTATCTATTTGGATCGGTTATTCAGTTAATAAACCAAAAACATTTATTTGGTCTGAGCATGCTCAGAAGTAAAAACGGATCAAAAAACGGATTGAAAAAACAGATGCAAACGAATGACATTGAAGGCTCATCAGTGTTCCATAGACTTCAATGTTAAATTTGCTGTATCTGTTTTTTTCTTTCATTTTTTTTGACGGGAGAAGATACTGTATGCACCATCTTTTCTCCGGTAAAAAAAAACCTGATGTGGAAGGGTTGTGAAAAATAAAAAAAATCCCATTGATAAACAATGGAACATAAACCGGGGGGGGAACGGACACAGGCGGCAGTGTGAACGCACCCTTGCAATGAAATGTAGCACCACTATTATAAAGCTGTAGGCAGGTAACAGGAGGCACTAATAACAACAGATGATGGGGACAGAAAACGCCAAACTACACTCATACAAGTCATTCTGTAGTGGGCCAGCCACTCTCCCTTAGACATCACAGTATGGGGACAGCCCAGCTTCTTCCCTCTCCTTGAACAGTGGATTCTGTGATTGTCACAGAGCATTCTTACTATACTCTTCCATAGAAGTCAACAGCTGAATGTCACAACTAACCCCCCCCACAGGTCACAAGACGTGTCACCTACAAGTCATACGTTCAAAATAGCGCCTCATCCCTGGCTAACCACAAAAAAATTACTCTACAATCAGAAAATAAAACACAGTAACATTCCAGATTTAATAATTTAAAAATCACTGAGATGATACATTCCTTTTAAGCTGATAATACGCAATAAATGTGTCGGCTGAACCTGCTGATTTCAGCTGGCAGCTATGTTGTGTATTTGGCTTTTACTATGCTTTTTGGCCAGGCTGTGGAAAAAATAAATCATGTACTCACCAGATGCTGCCACTTTCCAAATATCACCAGGAAGTGAAAAGCAGCAGGAAAGGGCACCTCTGTGCCCTTCCCTGCTGTTCATCATTGCCTGGTGATATTTCGTAAAGTGACTGCTCTGACTCACCTCAGCTAGCTATTGGATGGGGGATTGCTCTGCATATGGTCACAGCAGTGACCCACCTCAGCTAGCTATTGGATGGGTGACTGCTCTGCATATGGTCACAGCAGTGACTCACCTCAGCTAGCTATTGAATGGGTGACTGCTCTGCATATGGTCACAGCAGTGAATCACCTCAGCTAGCTATTGAATGGGTGACTGCTCTGCATATGGTCACAGGAGTGACCCACCTCAGCTAGCTATTGGATGGGTGACTGCTCTGCATATGGTCACAGCAGTGACTCACCTCAGCTAGCTATTGAATGGGTGACTGCTCTGCATATGGTCACAGCAGTGACCCACCTCAGCTAGCTATTGGATGGGGGACTGCTCTGCATATGGTCACAGGAGTGACCCACCTCAGCTAGCTATTGGATGGGGGACTGCTCTGCATATGGTCACAGGAGTGACCCACCTCAGCTAGCTATTGGATGGGGGACTGCGCTGCATATGGTCACAGCAGTGACCCACCACAGCTAGCTATTGGATGGGTGACTGCTCTGCATATGGTAACAGCAGTGACCCACCTCAGCTATCTATTGGATGGTGACTGCTCTGAATATGGTCACAGCAGTGATTCACCTCCGCTAGCTATTGGATGGTGACTGCTCTGCATATGGTAACAGCAGTGACCCACCTCAGCTATCTATTGGATGGTGACTGCTCTGAATATGGTCACAGCAGTGACCCACCTCAGCTAGCTATTGGATGGATGACTGCTCTGCATATGGTCACAGCAGCGACTCACCTCAGCTAGCTATTGGATGGAGGACTGCGCTGCATATGGTCACAGCAGTGACCCACCTCAGCTAGCTATTGGATGGATGACTGCTCTGCATATGGTCACAGCAGCGACTCACCTCAGCTAGCTATTGGATGGAGGACTGCGCTGCATATGGTCACAGCAGTGACCCACCTCAGCTAGCTATTGGATGGTGACTGCTTCCTTGTATCCAGATTTCTCCAGGAAACATGAGCATTAGGGCCCAGGCACCATCGGAGTGGCAGGAGAATACGGGATTATTCTTGTGTATATATACACAGACTATTATTTGAAGCACCAATATCTCCTAACAACCCTTTTAATAGTCACCTCACGAAGTGTTCGGCAGCTGTGTTTTCTTGCCATTTTCATAACCCCCTGCTTGCTGGACAAAGAACATTCATTATATACACCCACCAGCTAAGGGTTTGTTACATTGTATCAGTCTAGTAAAAAGTTGCAGAACTTGTTATTATACAGGGCTGGATGTAGATTAATTTACAGACAACTGGACATTGGCCCTTTAATCTCCCCCATGTGAGTTGGCCCTCTTTGGTGGGTGTTTTTGTACAATCTATGTGGGTCAAGCAGCATAAAGGTCACAGTGAGGGCTGCACTTTATGCCGCTTCGAGTTCCTAGAGTAGTGTTTCCCAACCAGGGTGCCTCCAGCTGCTGCAAAACTACAACTCCCAGCATGCCCAGACAGCCTTCGGCTGTCCGGGCATGCTGGGAGTTGTAGTTTTGCAACAGCTGGAGGCATCCTGGTTGGGAAACACTGTCCTAGAGCCATAACTATTCATTTTAGCATTGGGGCTGCAACACGTAGCCCAGGCCTCATCCAACACTGCACAGGGCCCCCCCCCCCGTTTTGCCTTAGCTGTAATGAATGTACAACTGAGCCAACTGCTTGTGTTAATGGCACCCCTCCCCAAATATGGCTGCACTGGATAACATATCAGCTCCCGGAAAATAAGGCTATGTTCATCACACAGCAAGTCTAACAGAAGGCAACAGCATTCAGCTACCAACTCACATTCTGAGGAAGCCAAGACTAAGAACGGCCACCCCTAAACTAAGGCAAAGGGAAAATTCCCCAAAATACATCCAAGGTGGTACAGACAGCAATGCCTGCCATGTAATTGCTGTACCCTTAATCTGGCATTAAAGGGGTACACCGGTGGAAAACTTAATTTTTTATTTTTTTTACAACTGGTGCCAGAAAAGTTAAACAGATTTGTAAATTACTTCTATTAAAAAACCTTCCAGTACTTTTTAGCAGCTGTTTGCTACAGAGGAAATTCTTTACTTTTTGAATTTCTTTTTTGTGTTCTCCACAGTGCTCTCTGCTGACACCTCTGTCCGTGTCAGGAACTGTCCAGAGCAGCATAGGTTTGCAATGGGGATTTTCTCCTGCTCTGCAAAGTTCCTGATACGGGCATCAGGTGTCAGCAGAGAGCACTGTGGACATGACAAAAAAGAAAGTCAAAAAGAAAAGAATTTCCTCTGTAGCATACAGCTGGAAGGGTAAAGCTTTTTTAATAGAAGTCAATTACAAATCTGTTTAACTTTCTGACACCAGTTGATAAAACAAAAAAAACAAAAAATTTCCACCGGAGTACCCCTTTAGTATACAAGTCAAAGAATGCACATAGTGATTCTCTATACACAAAGCCCTTAAAGGGAACCAGTCATCAGATTTTACCCTATATAACGCATGGCAAAGTGTTATATAGGGTAAAATCTTTATTTTCACCATTCCCGGGGGACACTCCTGCCCCCAGGGATGGTGAAGATATGAAGTTATAAACTAGTCACCGCCACGGCCGTAAGTAGTCACCTGGGCGGGGAGCTCTTCTCACCTACTCCCGTTTTTTTCGGCCGGCAGCGACGCCCCCTCCGCTTGATTGATGGGCCGCGTCATCGCTCTGCT
>NW_026609983.1:0-20983 GCF_029499605.1 Hyla sarda | reverse complement strand
GGCCTCCTTAATTGGATCATTTGAGTAGCCAGCACACCTGTGCAGGTAGGGCATGACATGATAGGCAGCTGCCTTGATAGCGGGTGGGTGCTGAATGTTCCTAATTGACAAAATAAGATTAATGCTTATGAAGAAATATAAAATCTCATCCCTTCCCCAATATCGCGCCACACCCCTACCCCTTAATTCCCTGGTTGAACGTGATGGACATATGTCTTTTTTCGACCGTACTAACTATGTAACTATGTAACATAACATGGGGGGGGGGGGTCTCCTGGCTGTTCACACAGGTGTGTCATTGCTGTACATTGACCATGCATTGCTTCTGTGGTATTGCAAAGGCAAAGACAAATGCTTCCAGCCATCCATTGCACTAATGGATTGGTCATCAGCTGGCTGTCTATGTCCCGCATCAATATAGACCAAAGTACAGAGGGTTAGGCTATGCTATTGTGCACCTACCTGATGCATCAGAAGGTGCGAGGCCCTTGCTAAATTCTGTGCACAGACTTTGAGATCTATACTTTAGACTGTATCTAAACCTGCTCCAACATGGACTGACATTCTGGCCTACTTTCAGCCGATGCGACTTGTCTGTCGCTGAACAGTCGCTTTTTATGTATTCAGCACCTATGTATAATGTTGTAAAAATGCTCTAGAAGCTAAAGTCGCAGAAATGTCACACATATTTGGCCTGCAACTTTCTGTGCGACAAATTCAGACAGGAAAAATCAGTATAAATCCTTAGAAAATTATCCCCCAGTGTCTCCATCTGCTGGCGGTATTGAATAAGCATTGCTGCACTGATGGGGTATGCATTAGACGAAAAAAAAGAAGAAAAAGAAGAATAATACGCCCAGAAAAGAGGCGAAAAGGAGAAAAACGTAAAAAAACGTGAAAAAAAAGTAAGAGGAAGAGAAGGGAAAAAAAGGTGGAAATGGGTTTAAAAGTGATTTCGGCGGAGAAGATATATATATATATATATATATATATATATATATATATATATACGCGCACACACACACATATATATAAACGTATTCTCCGTTGAGATATTGCAGCCGCTGCTGTGTCCAGGCCCAGGAGCCTTAGCACTGTGCTGTGATGTCACTCAATACCACTGACATCACTAGGTGTAAACAACATCTCTCCTTTGCTGTGTATGTGACTATGGAGCTGTTTGGTGATGTCGTCTATTATGGCCTTCATAGAAGCAACAGGAGATTGTTGCATCCATCTAGAACCCTCAGAACTACAGTGCTATGATGTCACTCACTTCCACAGGCCTTGCAGAGTGTAAACAACAACAACCCAGCTTTGTTGTGTATGTAACCATAGGGATTTGTGATGTCACCTAGAACCTTCACAGCAGCGACAGCTTTATGAGGAGCATCAGCACTGCTCTGCCTGAGCAGAACCATCACCGCCATAGGTTGTCAAATAACCCGGATTTAACCCACACAGGTAAGTCCAATGGGGTGCAGGCATGTCCTCTATGCTTACAGCTTCCCGTGGGTGTTGGTTTGATACCGTTTGGGGACAGCCAAGGAGGCATCTGCAGGCAACAAAGGTAGGTGTGTGCTTGTGTGTGTGTTTCCTATGCAGATCCTAAGCCCAGTGTCACATGCAAGTAGGAGGAGTAAGAAGGGTTCCTGGCAAATCCGGGTTATGGATTGCATTTAAAAAGGCCCCGTGGGAGTGCAATGGGCCCCTGTCTTGCTGCTTAGCAATAATGGTATGGGTTTAGGTTCTGCTGTGTGTACTGGTGGTTGACTGCCCCCCAGCCCAGAGTGTGCATGGAAAATTGTCTGGCAGCCTCCCTGACAGCAAGCAGTGATAGTGCCCATGAAGGGGACCTTGTTGGGCCCGCCCCTTTCACGGTTATCGCTTCTCGGCCTTTTGGCTAAGATCAAGTGTAGTATCTGTTCTTATCAGTTTAATATCTGATACGTCCCCTATCTGGGGACCATATATTAAATGGATTTTTGAGAACGGGGGCCGATTTCGAAGCTTGCTTCCGTCGCCCTATGCATTGACCCGATATGGCAGTATCTTCGGGTACAGTGCACCACCCCCTTACAGGGTTAAAAAGAAAGATTCCTACTTTCATTGCTACCTGCTTGCTGGCTAGCCAGCTAGCCAGCCCTGTGGGCCTTGCTGCTGCTGCAGCCAAAAAACAAAAGGTGGTGCTGCTGCTGCTTCTGCTGCTTCTGCTTCTGCTTGTGTCTGGCCCCTGTTGGAGCGTCCAGGCACAGGACTTCTGCTGCTGCTGACTAAATGGCCTCCTTAATTGGATCATTTGAGTAGCCAGCACACCTGTGCAGGTAGGGCATGACATGATAGGCAGCTGCCTTGATAGCGGGTGGGTGCTGAATGTTCCTAATTGACAAAATAAGATTAATGCTTATGAAGAAATATAAAATCTCATCCCTTCCCCAATATCGCGCCACACCCCTACCCCTTAATTCCCTGGTTGAACGTGATGGACATATGTCTTTTTTCGACCGTACTAACTATGTAACTATGTAACATAACATGGGGGGGGGGGGTCTCCTGGCTGTTCACACAGGTGTGTCATTGCTGTACATTGACCATGCATTGCTTCTGTGGTATTGCAAAGGCAAAGACAAATGCTTCCAGCCATCCATTGCACTAATGGATTGGTCATCAGCTGGCTGTCTATGTCCCGCATCAATATAGACCAAAGTACAGAGGGTTAGGCTATGCTATTGTGCACCTACCTGATGCATCAGAAGGTGCGAGGCCCTTGCTAAATTCTGTGCACAGACTTTGAGATCTATACTTTAGACTGTATCTAAACCTGCTCCAACATGGACTGACATTCTGGCCTACTTTCAGCCGATGCGACTTGTCTGTCGCTGAACAGTCGCTTTTTATGTATTCAGCACCTATGTATAATGTTGTAAAAATGCTCTAGAAGCTAAAGTCGCAGAAATGTCACACATATTTGGCCTGCAACTTTCTGTGCGACAAATTCAGACAGGAAAAATCAGTATAAATCCTTAGAAAATTATCCCCCAGTGTCTCCATCTGCTGGCGGTATTGAATAAGCATTGCTGCACTGATGGGGTATGCATTAGACGAAAAAAAAGAAGAAAAAGAAGAATAATACGCCCAGAAAAGAGGCGAAAAGGAGAAAAACGTAAAAAAACGTGAAAAAAAAGTAAGAGGAAGAGAAGGGAAAAAAAGGTGGAAATGGGTTTAAAAGTGATTTCGGCGGAGAAATATATATATATATATATATATATATATATATATATATATATATACGCGCACACACACACATATATATAAACGTATTCTCCGTTGAGATATTGCAGCCGCTGCTGTGTCCAGGCCCAGGAGCCTTAGCACTGTGCTGTGATGTCACTCAATACCACTGACATCACTAGGTGTAAACAACATCTCTCCTTTGCTGTGTATGTGACTATGGAGCTGTTTGGTGATGTCGTCTATTATGGCCTTCATAGAAGCAACAGGAGATTGTTGCATCCATCTAGAACCCTCAGAACTACAGTGCTATGATGTCACTCACTTCCACAGGCCTTGCAGAGTGTAAACAACAACAACCCAGCTTTGTTGTGTATGTAACCATAGGGATTTGTGATGTCACCTAGAACCTTCACAGCAGCGACAGCTTTATGAGGAGCATCAGCACTGCTCTGCCTGAGCAGAACCATCACCGCCATAGGTTGTCAAATAACCCGGATTTAACCCACACAGGTAAGTCCAATGGGGTGCAGGCATGTCCTCTATGCTTACAGCTTCCCGTGGGTGTTGGTTTGATACCGTTTGGGGACAGCCAAGGAGGCATCTGCAGGCAACAAAGGTAGGTGTGTGCTTGTGTGTGTGTTTCCTATGCAGATCCTAAGCCCAGTGTCACATGCAAGTAGGAGGAGTAAGAAGGGTTCCTGGCAAATCCGGGTTATGGATTGCATTTAAAAAGGCCCCGTGGGAGTGCAATGGGCCCCTGTCTTGCTGCTTAGCAATAATGGTATGGGTTTAGGTTCTGCTGTGTGTACTGGTGGTTGACTGCCCCCCAGCCCAGAGTGTGCATGGAAAATTGTCTGGCAGCCTCCCTGACAGCAAGCAGTGATAGTGCCCATGAAGGGGACCTTGTTGGGCCCGCCCCTTTCACGGTTATCGCTTCTCGGCCTTTTGGCTAAGATCAAGTGTAGTATCTGTTCTTATCAGTTTAATATCTGATACGTCCCCTATCTGGGGACCATATATTAAATGGATTTTTGAGAACGGGGGCCGATTTCGAAGCTTGCTTCCGTCGCCCTATGCATTGACCCGATATGGCAGTATCTTCGGGTACAGTGCACCACCCCCTTACAGGGTTAAAAAGAAAGATTCCTACTTTCATTGCTACCTGCTTGCTGGCTAGCCAGCTAGCCAGCCCTGTGGGCCTTGCTGCTGCTGCAGCCAAAAAACAAAAGGTGGTGCTGCTGCTGCTTCTGCTGCTTCTGCTTCTGCTTGTGTCTGGCCCCTGTTGGAGCGTCCAGGCACAGGACTTCTGCTGCTGCTGACTAAATGGCCTCCTTAATTGGATCATTTGAGTAGCCAGCACACCTGTGCAGGTAGGGCATGACATGATAGGCAGCTGCCTTGATAGCGGGTGGGTGCTGAATGTTCCTAATTGACAAAATAAGATTAATGCTTATGAAGAAATATAAAATCTCATCCCTTCCCCAATATCGCGCCACACCCCTACCCCTTAATTCCCTGGTTGAACGTGATGGACATATGTCTTTTTTCGACCGTACTAACTATGTAACTATGTAACATAACATGGGGGGGGGGGTCTCCTGGCTGTTCACACAGGTGTGTCATTGCTGTACATTGACCATGCATTGCTTCTGTGGTATTGCAAAGGCAAAGACAAATGCTTCCAGCCATCCATTGCACTAATGGATTGGTCATCAGCTGGCTGTCTATGTCCCGCATCAATATAGACCAAAGTACAGAGGGTTAGGCTATGCTATTGTGCACCTACCTGATGCATCAGAAGGTGCGAGGCCCTTGCTAAATTCTGTGCACAGACTTTGAGATCTATACTTTAGACTGTATCTAAACCTGCTCCAACATGGACTGACATTCTGGCCTACTTTCAGCCGATGCGACTTGTCTGTCGCTGAACAGTCGCTTTTTATGTATTCAGCACCTATGTATAATGTTGTAAAAATGCTCTAGAAGCTAAAGTCGCAGAAATGTCACACATATTTGGCCTGCAACTTTCTGTGCGACAAATTCAGACAGGAAAAATCAGTATAAATCCTTAGAAAATTATCCCCCAGTGTCTCCATCTGCTGGCGGTATTGAATAAGCATTGCTGCACTGATGGGGTATGCATTAGACGAAAAAAAAGAAGAAAAAGAAGAATAATACGCCCAGAAAAGAGGCGAAAAGGAGAAAAACGTAAAAAAACGTGAAAAAAAAGTAAGAGGAAGAGAAGGGAAAAAAAGGTGGAAATGGGTTTAAAAGTGATTTCGGCGGAGAAATATATATATATATATATATATATATATATATATATATATATATATACGCGCACACACACACATATATATAAACGTATTCTCCGTTGAGATATTGCAGCCGCTGCTGTGTCCAGGCCCAGGAGCCTTAGCACTGTGCTGTGATGTCACTCAATACCACTGACATCACTAGGTGTAAACAACATCTCTCCTTTGCTGTGTATGTGACTATGGAGCTGTTTGGTGATGTCGTCTATTATGGCCTTCATAGAAGCAACAGGAGATTGTTGCATCCATCTAGAACCCTCAGAACTACAGTGCTATGATGTCACTCACTTCCACAGGCCTTGCAGAGTGTAAACAACAACAACCCAGCTTTGTTGTGTATGTAACCATAGGGATTTGTGATGTCACCTAGAACCTTCACAGCAGCGACAGCTTTATGAGGAGCATCAGCACTGCTCTGCCTGAGCAGAACCATCACCGCCATAGGTTGTCAAATAACCCGGATTTAACCCACACAGGTAAGTCCAATGGGGTGCAGGCATGTCCTCTATGCTTACAGCTTCCCGTGGGTGTTGGTTTGATACCGTTTGGGGACAGCCAAGGAGGCATCTGCAGGCAACAAAGGTAGGTGTGTGCTTGTGTGTGTGTTTCCTATGCAGATCCTAAGCCCAGTGTCACATGCAAGTAGGAGGAGTAAGAAGGGTTCCTGGCAAATCCGGGTTATGGATTGCATTTAAAAAGGCCCCGTGGGAGTGCAATGGGCCCCTGTCTTGCTGCTTAGCAATAATGGTATGGGTTTAGGTTCTGCTGTGTGTACTGGTGGTTGACTGCCCCCCAGCCCAGAGTGTGCATGGAAAATTGTCTGGCAGCCTCCCTGACAGCAAGCAGTGATAGTGCCCATGAAGGGGACCTTGTTGGGCCCGCCCCTTTCACGGTTATCGCTTCTCGGCCTTTTGGCTAAGATCAAGTGTAGTATCTGTTCTTATCAGTTTAATATCTGATACGTCCCCTATCTGGGGACCATATATTAAATGGATTTTTGAGAACGGGGGCCGATTTTGAAGCTTGCTTCCGTCGCCCTATGCATTGACCCGATATGGCAGTATCTTCGGGTACAGTGCACCACCCCCTTACAGGGTTAAAAAGAAAGATTCCTACTTTCATTGCTACCTGCTTGCTGGCTAGCCAGCTAGCCAGCCCTGTGGGCCTTGCTGCTGCTGCAGCCAAAAAACAAAAGGTGGTGCTGCTGCTGCTTCTGCTGCTTCTGCTTCTGCTTGTGTCTGGCCCCTGTTGGAGCGTCCAGGCACAGGACTTCTGCTGCTGCTGACTAAATGGCCTCCTTAATTGGATCATTTGAGTAGCCAGCACACCTGTGCAGGTAGGGCATGACATGATAGGCAGCTGCCTTGATAGCGGGTGGGTGCTGAATGTTCCTAATTGACAAAATAAGATTAATGCTTATGAAGAAATATAAAATCTCATCCCTTCCCCAATATCGCGCCACACCCCTACCCCTTAATTCCCTGGTTGAACGTGATGGACATATGTCTTTTTTCGACCGTACTAACTATGTAACTATGTAACATAACATGGGGGGGGGGGGGTCTCCTGGCTGTTCACACAGGTGTGTCATTGCTGTACATTGACCATGCATTGCTTCTGTGGTATTGCAAAGGCAAAGACAAATGCTTCCAGCCATCCATTGCACTAATGGATTGGTCATCAGCTGGCTGTCTATGTCCCGCATCAATATAGACCAAAGTACAGAGGGTTAGGCTATGCTATTGTGCACCTACCTGATGCATCAGAAGGTGCGAGGCCCTTGCTAAATTCTGTGCACAGACTTTGAGATCTATACTTTAGACTGTATCTAAACCTGCTCCAACATGGACTGACATTCTGGCCTACTTTCAGCCGATGCGACTTGTCTGTCGCTGAACAGTCGCTTTTTATGTATTCAGCACCTATGTATAATGTTGTAAAAATGCTCTAGAAGCTAAAGTCGCAGAAATGTCACACATATTTGGCCTGCAACTTTCTGTGCGACAAATTCAGACAGGAAAAATCAGTATAAATCCTTAGAAAATTATCCCCCAGTGTCTCCATCTGCTGGCGGTATTGAATAAGCATTGCTGCACTGATGGGGTATGCATTAGACGAAAAAAAAGAAGAAAAAGAAGAATAATACGCCCAGAAAAGAGGCGAAAAGGAGAAAAACGTAAAAAAACGTGAAAAAAAAGTAAGAGGAAGAGAAGGGAAAAAAAGGTGGAAATGGGTTTAAAAGTGATTTCGGCGGAGAAATATATATATATATATATATATATATATATATATATATATATACGCGCACACACACACATATATATAAACGTATTCTCCGTTGAGATATTGCAGCCGCTGCTGTGTCCAGGCCCAGGAGCCTTAGCACTGTGCTGTGATGTCACTCAATACCACTGACATCACTAGGTGTAAACAACATCTCTCCTTTGCTGTGTATGTGACTATGGAGCTGTTTGGTGATGTCGTCTATTATGGCCTTCATAGAAGCAACAGGAGATTGTTGCATCCATCTAGAACCCTCAGAACTACAGTGCTATGATGTCACTCACTTCCACAGGCCTTGCAGAGTGTAAACAACAACAACCCAGCTTTGTTGTGTATGTAACCATAGGGATTTGTGATGTCACCTAGAACCTTCACAGCAGCGACAGCTTTATGAGGAGCATCAGCACTGCTCTGCCTGAGCAGAACCATCACCGCCATAGGTTGTCAAATAACCCGGATTTAACCCACACAGGTAAGTCCAATGGGGTGCAGGCATGTCCTCTATGCTTACAGCTTCCCGTGGGTGTTGGTTTGATACCGTTTGGGGACAGCCAAGGAGGCATCTGCAGGCAACAAAGGTAGGTGTGTGCTTGTGTGTGTGTTTCCTATGCAGATCCTAAGCCCAGTGTCACATGCAAGTAGGAGGAGTAAGAAGGGTTCCTGGCAAATCCGGGTTATGGATTGCATTTAAAAAGGCCCCGTGGGAGTGCAATGGGCCCCTGTCTTGCTGCTTAGCAATAATGGTATGGGTTTAGGTTCTGCTGTGTGTACTGGTGGTTGACTGCCCCCCAGCCCAGAGTGTGCATGGAAAATTGTCTGGCAGCCTCCCTGACAGCAAGCAGTGATAGTGCCCATGAAGGGGACCTTGTTGGGCCCGCCCCTTTCACGGTTATCGCTTCTCGGCCTTTTGGCTAAGATCAAGTGTAGTATCTGTTCTTATCAGTTTTCATGCTGGTGGGGATGGGTGCTGCATGGAGGATGCAGGTGTACCAGGGCTTTCCGGGGCTGGTTCTGAGGAATCAGCTCGACGGCTGCCCCGATGTGACCTGTTCCCTCCGGGTCTCGCCATGAGGCTGAGAGGGTCTAGAGCCGAGGTACTTTTGTGCCTCGGGGAGTGGTGACCCCGAGGTGCCGAAACTCACTGGGAGAATAGACTCACTGGGTTGAAGCACGGGCACCATAATCTCTTCACCTTGTGGCACTCACCTCTTGATTCCCGGCCTTCTGGCTAGGATCAGAGAAATTTTTATAGATCCGGCCGGATGTCCGGGCAGTATATCTGCACACATTCACTTATTTATTTCTTTTTTGTCTCACTGTGTCACTTTTTGCGTGTTGTGTGTTCACAGGATTTGTCAGGATGCGGTAGCCCTTCTGGGTGTCCCTCCTGGCGGTCTAGGGGAGGTGTGTGTGGCCATTAGGTTCCGCACCTCCCTGCAAACACCCCGGGTACTCCTGCTTTGGCAGGGTACCTACCGTAATCGGCTCTGCGGGCAGATACCTTGGCTAACGCCAAGGGGGATGCCGGGAGCATTTGTGGTCCCCTAGTAGCTTCGGCGAAAAGGGGCATCGAACCTGGAACCTCGCAGGAACCTTTTGGTCCGGAGGCGAAGGGTAAGGTTTGTTGGGGGGCCTCTCTCCTATCGGAGAAGGGCTTGCGATAGACCGCATCCTTTGTGCACGTTTTTTTAGTGTAACACGTTTGCACTTTTTCTTGCACTTTGGGTGAATCGAAAGCACGTTCCTCGGCTTTAGATAAAAAAAAAAAAAAAAAAAAATCTGTTCTTATCAGTTTAATATCTGATACGTCCCCTATCTGGGGACCATATATTAAATGGATTTTTGAGAACGGGGGCCGATTTCGAAGCTTGCTTCCGTCGCCCTATGCATTGACCCGATATGGCAGTATCTTCGGGTACAGTGCACCACCCCCTTACAGGGTTAAAAAGAAAGATTCCTACTTTCATTGCTACCTGCTTGCTGGCTAGCCAGCTAGCCAGCCCTGTGGGCCTTGCTGCTGCTGCAGCCAAAAAACAAAAGGTGGTGCTGCTGCTGCTTCTGCTGCTTCTGCTTCTGCTTGTGTCTGGCCCCTGTTGGAGCGTCCAGGCACAGGACTTCTGCTGCTGCTGACTAAATGGCCTCCTTAATTGGATCATTTGAGTAGCCAGCACACCTGTGCAGGTAGGGCATGACATGATAGGCAGCTGCCTTGATAGCGGGTGGGTGCTGAATGTTCCTAATTGACAAAATAAGATTAATGCTTATGAAGAAATATAAAATCTCATCCCTTCCCCAATATCGCGCCACACCCCTACCCCTTAATTCCCTGGTTGAACGTGATGGACATATGTCTTTTTTCGACCGTACTAACTATGTAACTATGTAACATAACATGGGGGGGGGGGGTCTCCTGGCTGTTCACACAGGTGTGTCATTGCTGTACATTGACCATGCATTGCTTCTGTGGTATTGCAAAGGCAAAGACAAATGCTTCCAGCCATCCATTGCACTAATGGATTGGTCATCAGCTGGCTGTCTATGTCCCGCATCAATATAGACCAAAGTACAGAGGGTTAGGCTATGCTATTGTGCACCTACCTGATGCATCAGAAGGTGCGAGGCCCTTGCTAAATTCTGTGCACAGACTTTGAGATCTATACTTTAGACTGTATCTAAACCTGCTCCAACATGGACTGACATTCTGGCCTACTTTCAGCCGATGCGACTTGTCTGTCGCTGAACAGTCGCTTTTTATGTATTCAGCACCTATGTATAATGTTGTAAAAATGCTCTAGAAGCTAAAGTCGCAGAAATGTCACACATATTTGGCCTGCAACTTTCTGTGCGACAAATTCAGACAGGAAAAATCAGTATAAATCCTTAGAAAATTATCCCCCAGTGTCTCCATCTGCTGGCGGTATTGAATAAGCATTGCTGCACTGATGGGGTATGCATTAGACGAAAAAAAAGAAGAAAAAGAAGAATAATACGCCCAGAAAAGAGGCGAAAAGGAGAAAAACGTAAAAAAACGTGAAAAAAAAGTAAGAGGAAGAGAAGGGAAAAAAAGGTGGAAATGGGTTTAAAAGTGATTTCGGCGGAGAAATATATATATATATATATATATATATATATATATATATATACGCGCACACACACACATATATATAAACGTATTCTCCGTTGAGATATTGCAGCCGCTGCTGTGTCCAGGCCCAGGAGCCTTAGCACTGTGCTGTGATGTCACTCAATACCACTGACATCACTAGGTGTAAACAACATCTCTCCTTTGCTGTGTATGTGACTATGGAGCTGTTTGGTGATGTCGTCTATTATGGCCTTCATAGAAGCAACAGGAGATTGTTGCATCCATCTAGAACCCTCAGAACTACAGTGCTATGATGTCACTCACTTCCACAGGCCTTGCAGAGTGTAAACAACAACAACCCAGCTTTGTTGTGTATGTAACCATAGGGATTTGTGATGTCACCTAGAACCTTCACAGCAGCGACAGCTTTATGAGGAGCATCAGCACTGCTCTGCCTGAGCAGAACCATCACCGCCATAGGTTGTCAAATAACCCGGATTTAACCCACACAGGTAAGTCCAATGGGGTGCAGGCATGTCCTCTATGCTTACAGCTTCCCGTGGGTGTTGGTTTGATACCGTTTGGGGACAGCCAAGGAGGCATCTGCAGGCAACAAAGGTAGGTGTGTGCTTGTGTGTGTGTTTCCTATGCAGATCCTAAGCCCAGTGTCACATGCAAGTAGGAGGAGTAAGAAGGGTTCCTGGCAAATCCGGGTTATGGATTGCATTTAAAAAGGCCCCGTGGGAGTGCAATGGGCCCCTGTCTTGCTGCTTAGCAATAATGGTATGGGTTTAGGTTCTGCTGTGTGTACTGGTGGTTGACTGCCCCCCAGCCCAGAGTGTGCATGGAAAATTGTCTGGCAGCCTCCCTGACAGCAAGCAGTGATAGTGCCCATGAAGGGGACCTTGTTGGGCCCGCCCCTTTCACGGTTATCGCTTCTCGGCCTTTTGGCTAAGATCAAGTGTAGTATCTGTTCTTATCAGTTTAATATCTGATACGTCCCCTATCTGGGGACCATATATTAAATGGATTTTTGAGAACGGGGGCCGATTTCGAAGCTTGCTTCCGTCGCCCTATGCATTGACCCGATATGGCAGTATCTTCGGGTACAGTGCACCACCCCCTTACAGGGTTAAAAAGAAAGATTCCTACTTTCATTGCTACCTGCTTGCTGGCTAGCCAGCTAGCCAGCCCTGTGGGCCTTGCTGCTGCTGCAGCCAAAAAACAAAAGGTGGTGCTGCTGCTGCTTCTGCTGCTTCTGCTTCTGCTTGTGTCTGGCCCCTGTTGGAGCGTCCAGGCACAGGACTTCTGCTGCTGCTGACTAAATGGCCTCCTTAATTGGATCATTTGAGTAGCCAGCACACCTGTGCAGGTAGGGCATGACATGATAGGCAGCTGCCTTGATAGCGGGTGGGTGCTGAATGTTCCTAATTGACAAAATAAGATTAATGCTTATGAAGAAATATAAAATCTCATCCCTTCCCCAATATCGCGCCACACCCCTACCCCTTAATTCCCTGGTTGAACGTGATGGACATATGTCTTTTTTCGACCGTACTAACTATGTAACTATGTAACATAACATGGGGGGGGGGGGTCTCCTGGCTGTTCACACAGGTGTGTCATTGCTGTACATTGACCATGCATTGCTTCTGTGGTATTGCAAAGGCAAAGACAAATGCTTCCAGCCATCCATTGCACTAATGGATTGGTCATCAGCTGGCTGTCTATGTCCCGCATCAATATAGACCAAAGTACAGAGGGTTAGGCTATGCTATTGTGCACCTACCTGATGCATCAGAAGGTGCGAGGCCCTTGCTAAATTCTGTGCACAGACTTTGAGATCTATACTTTAGACTGTATCTAAACCTGCTCCAACATGGACTGACATTCTGGCCTACTTTCAGCCGATGCGACTTGTCTGTCGCTGAACAGTCGCTTTTTATGTATTCAGCACCTATGTATAATGTTGTAAAAATGCTCTAGAAGCTAAAGTCGCAGAAATGTCACACATATTTGGCCTGCAACTTTCTGTGCGACAAATTCAGACAGGAAAAATCAGTATAAATCCTTAGAAAATTATCCCCCAGTGTCTCCATCTGCTGGCGGTATTGAATAAGCATTGCTGCACTGATGGGGTATGCATTAGACGAAAAAAAAGAAGAAAAAGAAGAATAATACGCCCAGAAAAGAGGCGAAAAGGAGAAAAACGTAAAAAAACGTGAAAAAAAAGTAAGAGGAAGAGAAGGGAAAAAAAGGTGGAAATGGGTTTAAAAGTGATTTCGGCGGAGAAATATATATATATATATATATATATATATATATATATATATATATATATATATATATATATATACGCGCACACACACACATATATATAAACGTATTCTCCGTTGAGATATTGCAGCCGCTGCTGTGTCCAGGCCCAGGAGCCTTAGCACTGTGCTGTGATGTCACTCAATACCACTGACATCACTAGGTGTAAACAACATCTCTCCTTTGCTGTGTATGTGACTATGGAGCTGTTTGGTGATGTCGTCTATTATGGCCTTCATAGAAGCAACAGGAGATTGTTGCATCCATCTAGAACCCTCAGAACTACAGTGCTATGATGTCACTCACTTCCACAGGCCTTGCAGAGTGTAAACAACAACAACCCAGCTTTGTTGTGTATGTAACCATAGGGATTTGTGATGTCACCTAGAACCTTCACAGCAGCGACAGCTTTATGAGGAGCATCAGCACTGCTCTGCCTGAGCAGAACCATCACCGCCATAGGTTGTCAAATAACCCGGATTTAACCCACACAGGTAAGTCCAATGGGGTGCAGGCATGTCCTCTATGCTTACAGCTTCCCGTGGGTGTTGGTTTGATACCGTTTGGGGACAGCCAAGGAGGCATCTGCAGGCAACAAAGGTAGGTGTGTGCTTGTGTGTGTGTTTCCTATGCAGATCCTAAGCCCAGTGTCACATGCAAGTAGGAGGAGTAAGAAGGGTTCCTGGCAAATCCGGGTTATGGATTGCATTTAAAAAGGCCCCGTGGGAGTGCAATGGGCCCCTGTCTTGCTGCTTAGCAATAATGGTATGGGTTTAGGTTCTGCTGTGTGTACTGGTGGTTGACTGCCCCCCAGCCCAGAGTGTGCATGGAAAATTGTCTGGCAGCCTCCCTGACAGCAAGCAGTGATAGTGCCCATGAAGGGGACCTTGTTGGGCCCGCCCCTTTCACGGTTATCGCTTCTCGGCCTTTTGGCTAAGATCAAGTGTAGTATCTGTTCTTATCAGTTTAATATCTGATACGTCCCCTATCTGGGGACCATATATTAAATGGATTTTTGAGAACGGGGGCCGATTTCGAAGCTTGCTTCCGTCGCCCTATGCATTGACCCGATATGGCAGTATCTTCGGGTACAGTGCACCACCCCCTTACAGGGTTAAAAAGAAAGATTCCTACTTTCATTGCTACCTGCTTGCTGGCTAGCCAGCTAGCCAGCCCTGTGGGCCTTGCTGCTGCTGCAGCCAAAAAACAAAAGGTGGTGCTGCTGCTGCTTCTGCTGCTTCTGCTTCTGCTTGTGTCTGGCCCCTGTTGGAGCGTCCAGGCACAGGACTTCTGCTGCTGCTGACTAAATGGCCTCCTTAATTGGATCATTTGAGTAGCCAGCACACCTGTGCAGGTAGGGCATGACATGATAGGCAGCTGCCTTGATAGCGGGTGGGTGCTGAATGTTCCTAATTGACAAAATAAGATTAATGCTTATGAAGAAATATAAAATCTCATCCCTTCCCCAATATCGCGCCACACCCCTACCCCTTAATTCCCTGGTTGAACGTGATGGACATATGTCTTTTTTCGACCGTACTAACTATGTAACTATGTAACATAACATGGGGGGGGGGGGTCTCCTGGCTGTTCACACAGGTGTGTCATTGCTGTACATTGACCATGCATTGCTTCTGTGGTATTGCAAAGGCAAAGACAAATGCTTCCAGCCATCCATTGCACTAATGGATTGGTCATCAGCTGGCTGTCTATGTCCCGCATCAATATAGACCAAAGTACAGAGGGTTAGGCTATGCTATTGTGCACCTACCTGATGCATCAGAAGGTGCGAGGCCCTTGCTAAATTCTGTGCACAGACTTTGAGATCTATACTTTAGACTGTATCTAAACCTGCTCCAACATGGACTGACATTCTGGCCTACTTTCAGCCGATGCGACTTGTCTGTCGCTGAACAGTCGCTTTTTATGTATTCAGCACCTATGTATAATGTTGTAAAAATGCTCTAGAAGCTAAAGTCGCAGAAATGTCACACATATTTGGCCTGCAACTTTCTGTGCGACAAATTCAGACAGGAAAAATCAGTATAAATCCTTAGAAAATTATCCCCCAGTGTCTCCATCTGCTGGCGGTATTGAATAAGCATTGCTGCACTGATGGGGTATGCATTAGACGAAAAAAAAGAAGAAAAAGAAGAATAATACGCCCAGAAAAGAGGCGAAAAGGAGAAAAACGTAAAAAAACGTGAAAAAAAAGTAAGAGGAAGAGAAGGGAAAAAAAGGTGGAAATGGGTTTAAAAGTGATTTCGGCGGAGAAATATATATATATATATATATATATATATATATATATATATATATATACGCGCACACACACACATATATATAAACGTATTCTCCGTTGAGATATTGCAGCCGCTGCTGTGTCCAGGCCCAGGAGCCTTAGCACTGTGCTGTGATGTCACTCAATACCACTGACATCACTAGGTGTAAACAACATCTCTCCTTTGCTGTGTATGTGACTATGGAGCTGTTTGGTGATGTCGTCTATTATGGCCTTCATAGAAGCAACAGGAGATTGTTGCATCCATCTAGAACCCTCAGAACTACAGTGCTATGATGTCACTCACTTCCACAGGCCTTGCAGAGTGTAAACAACAACAACCCAGCTTTGTTGTGTATGTAACCATAGGGATTTGTGATGTCACCTAGAACCTTCACAGCAGCGACAGCTTTATGAGGAGCATCAGCACTGCTCTGCCTGAGCAGAACCATCACCGCCATAGGTTGTCAAATAACCCGGATTTAACCCACACAGGTAAGTCCAATGGGGTGCAGGCATGTCCTCTATGCTTACAGCTTCCCGTGGGTGTTGGTTTGATACCGTTTGGGGACAGCCAAGGAGGCATCTGCAGGCAACAAAGGTAGGTGTGTGCTTGTGTGTGTGTTTCCTATGCAGATCCTAAGCCCAGTGTCACATGCAAGTAGGAGGAGTAAGAAGGGTTCCTGGCAAATCCGGGTTATGGATTGCATTTAAAAAGGCCCCGTGGGAGTGCAATGGGCCCCTGTCTTGCTGCTTAGCAATAATGGTATGGGTTTAGGTTCTGCTGTGTGTACTGGTGGTTGACTGCCCCCCAGCCCAGAGTGTGCATGGAAAATTGTCTGGCAGCCTCCCTGACAGCAAGCAGTGATAGTGCCCATGAAGGGGACCTTGTTGGGCCCGCCCCTTTCACGGTTATCGCTTCTCGGCCTTTTGGCTAAGATCAAGTGTAGTATCTGTTCTTATCAGTTTAATATCTGATACGTCCCCTATCTGGGGACCATATATTAAATGGATTTTTGAGAACGGGGGCCGATTTCGAAGCTTGCTTCCGTCGCCCTATGCATTGACCCGATATGGCAGTATCTTCGGGTACAGTGCACCACCCCCTTACAGGGTTAAAAAGAAAGATTCCTACTTTCATTGCTACCTGCTTGCTGGCTAGCCAGCTAGCCAGCCCTGTGGGCCTTGCTGCTGCTGCAGCCAAAAAACAAAAGGTGGTGCTGCTGCTGCTTCTGCTGCTTCTGCTTCTGCTTGTGTCTGGCCCCTGTTGGAGCGTCCAGGCACAGGACTTCTGCTGCTGCTGACTAAATGGCCTCCTTAATTGGATCATTTGAGTAGCCAGCACACCTGTGCAGGTAGGGCATGACATGATAGGCAGCTGCCTTGATAGCGGGTGGGTGCTGAATGTTCCTAATTGACAAAATAAGATTAATGCTTATGAAGAAATATAAAATCTCATCCCTTCCCCAATATCGCGCCACACCCCTACCCCTTAATTCCCTGGTTGAACGTGATGGACATATGTCTTTTTTCGACCGTACTAACTATGTAACTATGTAACATAACATGGGGGGGGGGGGTCTCCTGGCTGTTCACACAGGTGTGTCATTGCTGTACATTGACCATGCATTGCTTCTGTGGTATTGCAAAGGCAAAGACAAATGCTTCCAGCCATCCATTGCACTAATGGATTGGTCATCAGCTGGCTGTCTATGTCCCGCATCAATATAGACCAAAGTACAGAGGGTTAGGCTATGCTATTGTGCACCTACCTGATGCATCAGAAGGTGCGAGGCCCTTGCTAAATTCTGTGCACAGACTTTGAGATCTATACTTTAGACTGTATCTAAACCTGCTCCAACATGGACTGACATTCTGGCCTACTTTCAGCCGATGCGACTTGTCTGTCGCTGAACAGTCGCTTTTTATGTATTCAGCACCTATGTATAATGTTGTAAAAATGCTCTAGAAGCTAAAGTCGCAGAAATGTCACACATATTTGGCCTGCAACTTTCTGTGCGACAAATTCAGACAGGAAAAATCAGTATAAATCCTTAGAAAATTATCCCCCAGTGTCTCCATCTGCTGGCGGTATTGAATAAGCATTGCTGCACTGATGGGGTATGCATTAGACGAAAAAAAAGAAGAAAAAGAAGAATAATACGCCCAGAAAAGAGGCGAAAAGGAGAAAAACGTAAAAAAACGTGAAAAAAAAGTAAGAGGAAGAGAAGGGAAAAAAAGGTGGAAATGGGTTTAAAAGTGATTTCGGCGGAGAATATATATATATATATATATATATATATATATATATATATATACGCGCACACACACACATATATATAAACGTATTCTCCGTTGAGATATTGCAGCCGCTGCTGTGTCCAGGCCCAGGAGCCTTAGCACTGTGCTGTGATGTCACTCAATACCACTGACATCACTAGGTGTAAACAACATCTCTCCTTTGCTGTGTATGTGACTATGGAGCTGTTTGGTGATGTCGTCTATTATGGCCTTCATAGAAGCAACAGGAGATTGTTGCATCCATCTAGAACCCTCAGAACTACAGTGCTATGATGTCACTCACTTCCACAGGCCTTGCAGAGTGTAAACAACAACAACCCAGCTTTGTTGTGTATGTAACCATAGGGATTTGTGATGTCACCTAGAACCTTCACAGCAGCGACAGCTTTATGAGGAGCATCAGCACTGCTCTGCCTGAGCAGAACCATCACCGCCATAGGTTGTCAAATAACCCGGATTTAACCCACACAGGTAAGTCCAATGGGGTGCAGGCATGTCCTCTATGCTTACAGCTTCCCGTGGGTGTTGGTTTGATACCGTTTGGGGACAGCCAAGGAGGCATCTGCAGGCAACAAAGGTAGGTGTGTGCTTGTGTGTGTGTTTCCTATGCAGATCCTAAGCCCAGTGTCACATGCAAGTAGGAGGAGTAAGAAGGGTTCCTGGCAAATCCGGGTTATGGATTGCATTTAAAAAGGCCCCGTGGGAGTGCAATGGGCCCCTGTCTTGCTGCTTAGCAATAATGGTATGGGTTTAGGTTCTGCTGTGTGTACTGGTGGTTGACTGCCCCCCAGCCCAGAGTGTGCATGGAAAATTGTCTGGCAGCCTCCCTGACAGCAAGCAGTGATAGTGCCCATGAAGGGGACCTTGTTGGGCCCGCCCCTTTCACGGTTATCGCTTCTCGGCCTTTTGGCTAAGATCAAGTGTAGTATCTGTTCTTATCAGTTTAATATCTGATACGTCCCCTATCTGGGGACCATATATTAAATGGATTTTTGAGAACGGGGGCCGATTTCGAAGCTTGCTTCCGTCGCCCTATGCATTGACCCGATATGGCAGTATCTTCGGGTACAGTGCACCACCCCCTTACAGGGTTAAAAAGAAAGATTCCTACTTTCATTGCTACCTGCTTGCTGGCTAGCCAGCTAGCCAGCCCTGTGGGCCTTGCTGCTGCTGCAGCCAAAAAACAAAAGGTGGTGCTGCTGCTGCTTCTGCTGCTTCTGCTTCTGCTTGTGTCTGGCCCCTGTTGGAGCGTCCAGGCACAGGACTTCTGCTGCTGCTGACTAAATGGCCTCCTTAATTGGATCATTTGAGTAGCCAGCACACCTGTGCAGGTAGGGCATGACATGATAGGCAGCTGCCTTGATAGCGGGTGGGTGCTGAATGTTCCTAATTGACAAAATAAGATTAATGCTTATGAAGAAATATAAAATCTCATCCCTTCCCCAATATCGCGCCACACCCCTACCCCTTAATTCCCTGGTTGAACGTGATGGACATATGTCTTTTTTCGACCGTACTAACTATGTAACTATGTAACATAACATGGGGGGGGGGGGTCTCCTGGCTGTTCACACAGGTGTGTCATTGCTGTACATTGACCATGCATTGCTTCTGTGGTATTGCAAAGGCAAAGACAAATGCTTCCAGCCATCCATTGCACTAATGGATTGGTCATCAGCTGGCTGTCTATGTCCCGCATCAATATAGACCAAAGTACAGAGGGTTAGGCTATGCTATTGTGCACCTACCTGATGCATCAGAAGGTGCGAGGCCCTTGCTAAATTCTGTGCACAGACTTTGAGATCTATACTTTAGACTGTATCTAAACCTGCTCCAACATGGACTGACATTCTGGCCTACTTTCAGCCGATGCGACTTGTCTGTCGCTGAACAGTCGCTTTTTATGTATTCAGCACCTATGTATAATGTTGTAAAAATGCTCTAGAAGCTAAAGTCGCAGAAATGTCACACATATTTGGCCTGCAACTTTCTGTGCGACAAATTCAGACAGGAAAAATCAGTATAAATCCTTAGAAAATTATCCCCCAGTGTCTCCATCTGCTGGCGGTATTGAATAAGCATTGCTGCACTGATGGGGTATGCATTAGACGAAAAAAAAGAAGAAAAAGAAGAATAATACGCCCAGAAAAGAGGCGAAAAGGAGAAAAACGTAAAAAAACGTGAAAAAAAAGTAAGAGGAAGAGAAGGGAAAAAAAGGTGGAAATGGGTTTAAAAGTGATTTCGGCGGAGAAATATATATATATATATATATATATATATATATATATATATATATACGCGCACACACACACATATATATAAACGTATTCTCCGTTGAGATATTGCAGCCGCTGCTGTGTCCAGGCCCAGGAGCCTTAGCACTGTGCTGTGATGTCACTCAATACCACTGACATCACTAGGTGTAAACAACATCTCTCCTTTGCTGTGTATGTGACTATGGAGCTGTTTGGTGATGTCGTCTATTATGGCCTTCATAGAAGCAACAGGAGATTGTTGCATCCATCTAGAACCCTCAGAACTACAGTGCTATGATGTCACTCACTTCCACAGGCCTTGCAGAGTGTAAACAACAACAACCCAGCTTTGTTGTGTATGTAACCATAGGGATTTGTGATGTCACCTAGAACCTTCACAGCAGCGACAGCTTTATGAGGAGCATCAGCACTGCTCTGCCTGAGCAGAACCATCACCGCCATAGGTTGTCAAATAACCCGGATTTAACCCACACAGGTAAGTCCAATGGGGTGCAGGCATGTCCTCTATGCTTACAGCTTCCCGTGGGTGTTGGTTTGATACCGTTTGGGGACAGCCAAGGAGGCATCTGCAGGCAACAAAGGTAGGTGTGTGCTTGTGTGTGTGTTTCCTATGCAGATCCTAAGCCCAGTGTCACATGCAAGTAGGAGGAGTAAGAAGGGTTCCTGGCAAATCCGGGTTATGGATTGCATTTAAAAAGGCCCCGTGGGAGTGCAATGGGCCCCTGTCTTGCTGCTTAGCAATAATGGTATGGGTTTAGGTTCTGCTGTGTGTACTGGTGGTTGACTGCCCCCCAGCCCAGAGTGTGCATGGAAAATTGTCTGGCAGCCTCCCTGACAGCAAGCAGTGATAGTGCCCATGAAGGGGACCTTGTTGGGCCCGCCCCTTTCACGG
>NW_026609982.1:0-21000 GCF_029499605.1 Hyla sarda | reverse complement strand
TGTAGTGTTATACAGGTGTAGTGTAGTGTTATACAGGTGTAGTGTAGTGTTATACAGGTGTAGAGTGTAGTGTTATACAGGTGTAGTGTTAGTATAATGTAATGTAATGTTATACAGGTGTAGTGTAGTGTTAGTATAATGTAATGTAATGTTATACAGGTGTAGTGTAGTGTTTATACAGGTGTAGTGTAGTGTTATACAGGGTGTAGTGTAGTGTTATACAGGTGTAGTGTAGTGTAGTGTTATACAGGTGTAGTGTAGTGTTATACAGGTGTAGTGTAGTGTTATACAGGTGTAGTGTAGTGTTATACAGGTGTAGTGTAGTGTTATAACAGGATGTAGGTGTAGTGGTTATACAGTGTAGTGTTATACAGGTGTAGTGTTGTATACAGGTGTAGTGTTAGTGTTTATACAGGTGTAGTGTAGTGTTATACAGGTGTAGTGTAGTGTTATACAGGTGTAGTGTAGTGTATCAGGTAGTGTAGTGTTATACAGTGTAGTAGTGTTATACAGGTGTAGTGTAGTGTTATACAGGTGTAGTGTAAGTGTTATACAGGTGTAGTGTAGTGTTATACAGGTGTGTAGTGTTTATACAGGTGTAGTGTAGTGTTATACAGGTGTAGTGTAGTGTTATACAGGTGTAGTGTAGTGTTATACAGGTGTAGTGTAGTGTTATACAGGGTGTAGTGTAGTGTTATACAGGTGTAGTGTAGTGTTATACAGGTGTAGTGTAGTGTATACAGGTGTAGTGTAGTTTATACAGGTGTAGTGTAAGTGTTATACAGGTGTAGTGTAGTGTTATACAGGTGTAGTGTAGTGTTATACAGGGTGTTAGTGTAGTGTTATACGGGTGTAGTGTAGTGTTATACGGGTGTAGTGTAGTGTTATACGGGTGTAGTGTAGTGTTATACGGGTGTAGTGTAGTGTTATACGGTGTAGTGTAGTGTTATACGGGTGTAGTGTAGTGTTATACGGGTGTAGTGTAGTGTTATACGGGTGTAGTGTAGTGTTATACGGGTGTAGTGTAGTGTTATACGGGTGTAGTGTAGTGTTATACGGGTGTAGTGTAGTGTTATACGGGTGTAGTGTAGTGTTATACGGGTGTAGTGTAGTGTTATACGGGTGTAGTGTAGTGTTATACGGGTGTAGTGTAGTGTTATACGGTGTAGTGTAGTGTTATAACGGTGTAGTGTAGTGTTATACGGGTGTAGTGTAGTGTTATACGGTGTAGTGTAGTGTTATACGGGTGTAGTGTAGTGTTATACGGTGTAGTGTAGTGTTATACGGGTGTAGTGTAGTGTTATACGGGTGTAGTGTAGTGTTATACGAGGTGTAGTGTAGTGTTATACAGGTGTAGTGTAGTGTTATACAGGTGTAGTGTAGTGTTATACAGGTGTAGTGTAGTGTTATACAGGTGTAGTGTAGTGTTATACAGGTGTAGTGTAGTGTAGTATAATGTAATGTAATGTTACACAGGTGTAGTGTAGTGTTATACAGGTGTAGTGTTATACAGGTGTAGTGTAGTGTATACAGGTGTAGTGTAGTGTTATACAGGTGTAGTGTAATGTTATACAGGTGTAGTGTAAGTGTTATACAGGTGTAGTGTTATACAGGTGTAGTGTAGTGTTAGGTATAATGTAATGTAATGTTACACAGGTGTAGTGTAGTGTTAGTATAATGTAATGTAGTGTTACACAGGGTGTAGTGTAGTGTTAGTATAATGTAATGTAATGTTATACAGGTGTAGTGTAGTGTTATACAGGTGTAGTGTAGTGTTATACAGGTGTAGTGTAAGTGTATACAGGTGTATTGTAGTGTTATACAGGTGTAGTGTAGTGTTATACAGGTGTAGTGTAGTGTTACACAGGTGTAGTGTAGTGTTATACAGGTGTAGTGTTATACAGGTGTAATGTAGTGTTATACAGGTGTAGTGTAGTGTTCTACAGGTGTAGTGTAGTGTTAGTGTAATGTAATGTTACACAGGTGTAGTGTAGTGTTAGTATAATGTAATGTAGTGTTACACAGGTGTAGTGTAGTGTTAGTATAATGTATGTAATGTTATACAGGTGTAGTGTAGTGTTATACAGGTGTAGTGTAGTGTTATACAGTGTGTAGTGTGGTGTAATACAGGTGTAGTGTAGTGTTATACAGGTGTAGTGTAGTGTTATACAGGTGTAGTGTAGTGTTATACAGGTGTAGTGTAGTGTTATACAGGTGTAGTGTAGTGTTATACAGGTGTAGTGTAGTGTTATACAGGTGTAGTGTAGTGTTATACAGGTGTAGTGTAGTGTTATACAGGTGTAGTGTAGTGTTATACAGGTGTAGTGTAGTGTTATACAGGTGTAGTGTAGTGTTATACAGGTGTAGTGTAGTGTTATACAGTGTAGTGTTATACAGGTGTAGTGTAGTGTTATACAGGTGTAGTGTAGTGTTATACAGGTGTAGTGTAGTGTTATACAGGTGTAGTGTACAGGTGTAGTGTTATACAGGTGTAGTGTAGTGTTATACAGGTGTAGTGTAGTGTTATACAGGTGTAGTGTAGTGTTATACAGGTGTAGTGTTATACAGTGTAGTGTAGTGTTATACAGGTGTAGTGTAGTGTTATACAGGTGTAGTGTAGTGTTATACAGGTGTAGTGTAGTGTTATACAGGTGTAGTGTTATACAGGTGTAGTGTAGTGTTATACAGGTGTAGTGTAGTGTTATACAGGTGTAGTGTAGTGTTATACAGGTGAGTGTAGTGTTATACAGGTGTAGTGTAGTGTTATACAGGTGTAGTGTTATACAGGTGTAGTGTAGTGTTATACAGGTGTAGTGTAGTGTTATACAGGTGTAGTTGTAATGTTATACAGTGTAGTGTAATGTTATACAGGTGTAGTGTTATACAGGTGTAGTGTAGTGTTAGTATAATGTAATGTAATGTTACACAGGTGTAGTGTAGTGTTAGTATAATGTAATGTAGTGTTACACAGGTGTAGTGTAGTGTTATACAGGTGTAGTGTTATACAGGTGTAGTGTAGTGTTATACAGGTGTAGTGTAATGTTATACAGGTGTAGTGTAATGTTATACAGGTGTAGTGTAATGTTATACAGGTGTAGTGTAATGTTATACAGGTGTAGTGTTATACAGGTGTAATGCAGTGTTATACAGGTGTAGTGTAGTGTTAGTATAATGTAATGTAGTGTTACACAGGTGTAGTGTAGTGTTAGTATATGTAATGTAGTGTTACACAGGTGTAGTGTAGTGTTATACAGGTGTAGTGTAATGTTATACAGGTGTAGTGTAGTGTTATACAGGTGTAGTGTAGTGTTATACAGGTGTAGTGTAGTGTTATACAGGTGTAGTGTAGTGTTATACAGGTGTAGTGTTATACAGGTGTAGTGTAGTGTTATACAGGTGTAGTGTAGTGTTATACAGGTGTAGTGTAGTGTTATACAGGTGTAGTGTAGTGTTATACAGGTGTAGTGTAATGTTATACAGGTGTAGTGTAATGTTACACAGGTGTAGTGTAGTGTTAGTATAATGTAATGTAATGTTATACAGGTGTAGTGTAGTGTTAGTATAATGTAATGTAATGTTACACAGGTGTAGTGTAGTGTTAGTATAATGTAATGTAATTTTATACAGGTGTAGTGTAGTGTTAGTATAATGTAATGTAGTGTTATACAGGTGTAGTGTAGTGTTATACAGGTGTAGTGTAGTGTTATACAGGTGTAGTGTAGTGTTATACAGGTGTAGTGTAGTGTTATACAGGTGTAGTGTAGTGTTATACAGGTGTAGTGTAGTGTTACACAGGTGTAGTGTAATGTTAGTATAATGTAATGTAGTGTTATACAGGTGTAGTGTAGTGTTAGTATAATGTAATGTAGTGTTACACAGGTGTAGTGTAGTGTTACACAGGTGTAGTGTAGTGTTATACAGGTGTAGTGTAGTGTAGTGTTATACAGGTGTAGTGTAGTGTTATACAGGTGTAGTGTAGTGTTATACAGGTGTAGTGTAGTGTTATACAGTTGTAGTATAGTGTTAGTATAATGTAATGTAATGTTATACAGGTGTAGTGTAGTGTTATACAGGTGTAGTGTAGTGTTATACAGGTGTAGTGTAGTGTTATACAGGTGTAGTGTTATACAGGTGTAGTGTAGTGTTATACAGGTGTAGTGTAGTGTTATACAGGTGTAGTGTAGTGTTATACAGGTGTAGTGTAGTGTTATACAGGTGTAGTGTAGTGTTAGTATAATGTAATGTAATGTTATACAGGTGTAGTGTAGTGTTATACAGGTGTAGTGTAGTGTTATACAGGTGTAGTGTTATACAGGTGTAATGTAGTGTTATACAGGTGTAGTGTAGTGTTATACAGGTGTAGTGTTATACAGGTGTAGTGTTATACAGGTGTAGTGTAATGTTATACAGGTGTAGTGTTATACAGGTGTAATGTAGTGTTATACAGGTGTAGTGTAGTGTTATACAGGTGTAGTGTAGTGTTAGTATAATGTAATGTAATGTTACACAGGTGTAGTGTAGTGTTAGTATAAGTGTAATGTAGTGTTACACAGGTGTAGTGTAGTTTTATACAGGTGTAGTGTTATACAGGTGTAGTGTAGTGTTATACAGGTGTAGTGTATACTGTTATACAGGTGTAGTGTAGTGTTATACAGGTGTAGTGTAGTGTTATACAGGTGTAGTGTAGTGTTATACAGGTGTAGTAGTAGTGTTATACAGGTGTAGTGTAATGTTATACAGGTGTAGTGTAATGTTATACAGGTGTAGTGTTATACAGGTGTAATGTAGTGTTATACAGGTGTAGTGTAGTGTTATACAGGTGTAGTGTAGTGTTATACAGGTGTAGTGTAGTGTTATACAGGTGTAGTGTAGTGTTATACAGGTGTAGTGTAGTGTTATACAGGTGTAGTGTTATACAGGTGTAGTGTAGTGTTATACAGGTGTAGTGTAGTGTTATACAGGTGTAGTGTAATGTTATACAGGTGTAGTGTAATGTTATACAGGTGTAGTGTAATGTTATACAGGTGTAGTGTAATGTTATACAGGTGTAGTGTAATGTTATACAGGTGTAGTGTAATGTTACACAGGTGTAGTGTAGTGTTATACAGGTGTAGTGTAGTGTTAGTATAATGTAATGTAATGTTATACAGATGTAGTGTAGTGTTAGTATAATGTAATGTAGTGTTATACAGGTGTAGTGTAGTGTTAGTATAATGTAATGTAGTGTTATACAGGTGTAGTGTAGTGTTATACAAGTGTAGTGTAGTGTTATACAGGTGTAGTGTAGTGTTATACAGGTGTAGTGTAGTGTTATACAGGTGTAGTGTAGTGTTATACAGGTGTAGTGTAGTGTTATACAGGTGTAGTGTAGTGTTATACAGGTGTAGTGTAGTGTTATACAGGTGTAGTGTAGTGTTATACAGGTGTAGTGTAGTGTTATACAGGTGTAGTGTAGTGTTATACAGGTGTAGTGTAGTGTTACACAGGTGTAGTGTAATGTTAGTATAATGTAATGTAGTGTTATACAGGTGTAGTGTAGTGTTAGTATAATGTAATGTAGTGTTACACAGGTGTAGTGTAGTGTTACACAGGTGTAGTGTAGTGTTACACAGGTGTAGTGTAGTGTTATACAGGTGTAGTGTAGTGTTATACAGGTGTAGTGTAGTGTTATACAGGTGTAGTGTAGTGTTATACAGGTGTAGTGTAGTGTTATACAGGTGTAGTGTAGTGTTATACAGGTGTAGTGTAGTGTTATACAGGTGTAGTGTAGTGTTATACAGGTGTAGTGTAGTGTTACACAGGTGTAGTGTAGTGTTATACAGGTGTAGTGTAGTGTTATACAGGTGTAGTGTAATGTTATACAGGTGTAGTGTAGTGTTATACAGGTGTAGTGTAGTGTTATACAGGTGTAGTGTAGTGTTATACAGGTGTAGTGTAGTGTTACACAGGTGTAGTGTAGTGTTATACAGGTGTAGTGTAGTGTTATACAGGTGTAGTGTAATGTTATACAGGTGTAGTGTAGTGTTATACAGGTGTAGTGTAGTGTTATACAGGTGTAGTGTAGTGTTATACAGGTGTAGTGTAGTGTTACACAGGTGTAGTGTAGTGTTACACAGGTGTAGTGTAGTGTTATACAGGTGTAGTGTAGTGTTATACAGGTGTAGTGTAGTGTTATACAGGTGTAGTGTAGTGTTATACAGGTGTAGTGTAGTGTTATACAGGTGTAGTGTAGTGTTACACAGGTGTAGTGTAATGTTAGTATAATGTAATGTAGTGTTATACAGGTGTAGTGTAGTGTTAGTATAATGTAATGTAGTGTTACACAGGTGTAGTGTAGTGTTACACAGGTGTAGTGTAGTGTTACACAGGTGTAGTGTAGTGTTATACAGGTGTAGTGTAATGTTATACAGGTGTAGTGTAGTGTTATACAGGTGTAGTGTAGTGTTATACAGGTGTAGTGTAGTGTTAGTATAATGTAATGTAATGTTATACAGGTGTAGTGTAGTGTAATACAGGTGTAGTGTAGTGTAATACAGGTGTAGTGTAGTGTTATACAGGTGTACTGTAGTGTTACACAGGTGTAGTGTAGTGTTATACAGGTGTAGTGTAGTGTTATACAGGTGTAGTGTAGTGTTATACAGGTGTAGTGTAGTGTTATACAGGTGTAGTGTAGTGTTAGTATAATGTAATGTAATGTTATACAGGTGTAGTGTAATGTTATACAGGTGTAGTGTAGTGTTATACAGGTGTAGTGTAATGTTATACAGGTGTAGTGTAGTGTTATACAGGTGTAGTGTTAGTATAATGTAATGTAATGTTATACAGGTGTAGTGTAATGTTATACAGGTGTAGTGTAATGTTATACAGGTGTAGTGTAGTGTTATACAGGTGTAGTGTAGTGTTAGTATAATGTAATGTAATGTTATACAGGTGTAGTGTAGTGTTATACAGGTGTAGTGTAGTGTTATACAGGTGTAGTGTAGTGTTATACAGGTGTAGTGTAGTGTTATACAGGTGTAGTGTAGTGTTATACAGGTGTAGTGTAGTGTTATACAGGTGTAGTGTAGTGTTATACAGGTGTAGTGTAATGTTATACAGGTGTAGTGTAATGTTATACAGGTGTAGTGTAGTGTTATACAGGTGTAGTGTAGTGTTAGTATAATGTAATGTTATACAGGTGTAGTGTAGTGTTATACAGGTGTAGTGTAGTGTTATACAGGTGTAGTGTAGTGTTATACAGGTGTAGTGTAGTGTTATACAGGTGTAGTGTAGTGTTACACAGGTGTAGTGTAATGTTATATAGGTGTAGTGTAGTGTTAGTATAATGTAATGTAATGTTATACAGGTGTAGTGTAGTGTTATACAGGTGTAGTGTAGTGTAGTGTTATACAGGTGTAGTGTAGTGTTAGTATAATGTAATGTTGTGTTATACAGGTGTAGTGTAGTGTTAGTATAATGTAATGTAATGTTATACAGGTGTAGTGTAGTGTTACACAGGTGTAGTGTAGTGTAAGTATAATGTAATGTAGTGTTATACAGGTGTTGTGTAGTGTTATACAGGTGTAGTGTTATACAGGTGTAGTGTTATACAGGTGTAGTGTAATGTTATACAGGTGTAGTGTAGTGTTAGTATAATGTAATGTAATGTTACACAGGTGTAGTGTTATACAGGTGTAGTGTTATACAGGTGTAGTGTAGTGTTAGTATAATGTAATGTAGTGTTATACAGGTGTAGTGTAGTGTTATACAGGTGTAGTGTAGTGTTATACAGGTGTAGTGTAATGTTATACAGGTGTAGTGTAGTGTTATACAGGTGTAGTGTAGTGTTATACAGGTGTAGTGTAGTGTTATACAGGTGTAGTGTAGTGTTATACAGGTGTAGTGTAGTGTTACACAGGTGTAGTGTAGTGTTAGTATAATGTAATGTAATGTTATACAGGTGTAGTGTAGTGTTATACAGGTGTAGTGTAGTGTTATACAGGTGTAGTGTAGTGTTAGTATAATGTAATGTTGTGTTATACAGGTGTAGTGTAGTGTTAGTATAATGTAATGTAATGTTATACAGGTGTAGTGTAGTGTTACACAGGTGTAGTGTAGTGTTAGTATAATGTAATGTAATGTTATACAGGTGTAGTGTAGTGTTATACAGGTGTAGTGTAGTGTAGTGTTATACAGGTGTAGTGTAGTGTTAGTATAATGTAATGTTGTGTTATACAGGTGTAGTGTAGTGTTAGTATAATGTAATGTAATGTTATACAGGTGTAGTGTAGTGTTAGTATAATGTAATGTAGTGTTATACAGGTGTAGTGTAGTGTTATACAGGTGTAGTGTTATACAGGTGTAGTGTAATGTTAGTATAATGTAATGTAATGTTACACAGGTGTAGTGTTATACAGGTGTAGTGTTATACAGGTGTAGTGTAGTGTTAGTATAATGTAATGTAATGTTATACAGGTGTAGTGTAGTGTTATACAGGTGTAGTGTAGTGTTATACAGGTGTAGTGTAGTGTTATACAGGTGTAGTGTAGTGTTAGTATAATGTAATGTAATGTTATACAGGTGTAGTGTAGTGTTATACAGGTGTAGTGTAATGTTATACAGGTGTAGTGTAGTGTTATACAGGTGTAGTGTAGTGTTATACAGGTGTAGTGTAGTGTTATACAGGTGTAGTGTAGTGTTACACAGGTGTAGTGTAGTGTTAGTATAATGTAATGTAGTGTTATACAGGTGTAGTGTAGTGTTATACAGGTGTAGTGTAGTCTTATACAGGTGTAGTGTAGTCTTATACAGGTGTAGTGTAGTCTTATACAGGTGTAGTGTAATGTTATACAGGTGTAGTGTAGTGTTATACAGGTGTAATGTAGTGTTATACAGGTGTAGTGTAATGTTATACAGGTGAAGTGTAGTGTTATACAGGTGTAATGTAGTGTTATACAGGTGTAGTGTAGTGTTATACAGGTGTAGTGTAGTGTTATACAGGTGTAGTGTAGTGTTATACAGGTGTAATGTAGTGTTATACAGGTGTAGTGTAATGTTATACAGGTGTAGTGTAGTGTTATACAGGTGTAGTGTAGTGTTATACAGGTGTAGTGTAGTGTTATACAGGTGTAGTGTAGTGTTATACAGGTGTAGTGTAATGTTATACAGGTGTAGTGTAGTGTTACACAGGTGTAGTGTAGTGTTAGTATAATGTAATGTAGTGTTATACAGGTGTAGTGTAGTGTTATACAGGTGTAGTGTTATACAGGTGTAGTGTAATGTTATACAGGTGTAGTGTAGTGTTAGTATAATGTAATGTAATGTTACACAGGTGTAGTGTTATACAGGTGTAGTGTAGTGTTAGTATAATGTAATGTAGTGTTATACAGGTGTAGTGTAGTGTTATACAGGTGTAGTGTAGTGTTATACAGGTGTAGTGTAGTGTTATACAGGTGTAGGGTAGTGTTAGTATAATGTAATGTAATGTTATACAGGTGTAGTGTTATACAGGTGTAGTGTAATGTTATACAGGTGTAGTGTAGTGTTATACAGGTGTAGTGTAATGTTATACAGGTGTAGTGTAGTGTTATACAGGTGTAGTGTAGTGTTATACAGGTGTAGTGTAGTGTTATACAGGTGTAGTGTAGTGTTACACAGGTGTAGTGTAGTGTTAGTATAATGTAATGTAGTGTTATACAGGTGTAGTGTAGTGTTATACAGGTGTAGTGTAGTGTTATACAGGTGTAGTGTAGTGTTATACAGGTGTAGTGTAGTGTTATACAGGTGAAGTGTAGTGTTATACAGGTGTAGTGTAGTGTTATACAGGTGTAGTGTAATGTTATACAGGTGTAGTGTAGTGTTATACAGGTGTAGTGTAGTGTTATACAGGTGTAGTGTAATGTTATACAGGTGTAGTGTTATACAGGTGTAGTGTAGTGTTATACAGGTGTAGTGTAGTGTTATACAGGTGTAGTGTAGTGTTATACAGGTGTAGTGTAGTGTTATACAGGTGTAGTGTAGTGTTATACAGGTGTAGTGTAGTGTTATACAGGTGTAGTGTAGTGTTATACAGGTGTAGTGTAGTGTTATACAGGTGTAGTGTAGTGTTAGTATAATGTAATGTAATGTTATACAGGTGTAGTGTAATGTTATACAGGTGTAGTGTAGTGTTATACAGGTGTAGTGTAATGTTATACAGGTGTAGTGTAGTGTTATACAGGTGTAATGTAGTGTTATACAGGTGTAGTGTAGTGTTAGTATAATGTAATGTAGTGTTATACAGGTGTAGTGTAGTGTTAGTATAATGTAATGTAATGTTACACAGGTGTAGTGTAGTGTTATACAGGTGTAGTGTAGTGTTATACAGGTGTAGTGTAGTGTTATACAGGTGTAGTGTAGTGTTATACAGGTGTAGTGTAGTGTTATACAGGTGTAGTGTTAGTATAATGTAATGTAATGTTATACAGGTGTAGTGTAGTGTTAGTATAATGTAATGTAATGTTATACAGGTGTAGTGTAGTGTTATACAGGTGTAGTGTAGTGTTATACAGGTGTAGTGTAGTGTTATACAGGTGTAGTGTAGTGTAGTGTTATACAGGTGTAGTGTAGTGTTATACAGGTGTAGTGTAGTGTTATACAGGTGTAGTGTAGTGTTATACAGGTGTAGTGTAGTGTTATACAGGTGTAGTGTAGTGTTATACAGGTATAGTGTTATACAGGTGTAGTGTAGTGTTATACAGGTGTAGTGTAGTGTTATACAGGTGTAGTGTAGTGTTATACAGGTGTAGTGTAGTGTTATACAGGTGTAGTGTAGTGTTATACAGGTGTAGTGTAGTGTTATACAGGTGTAGTGTAGTGTTATACAGGTGTACTGTAGTGTTATACAGGTGTAGTGTAATGTTATACAGGTGTAGTGTAATGTTATACAGGTGTAGTGTAATGTTATACAGGTGTAGTGTAGTGTTATACAGGTGTAGTGTAGTGTTATACAGGTGTAGTGTAGTGTTATACAGGTGTAGTGTAGTGTTATACAGGTGTAGTGTAGTGTTATACAGGTGTAGTGTAGTGTTATACAGGTGTAGTGTTATACAGGTGTAGTGTAGTGTTATACAGGTGTAGTGTAGTGTTATACAGGTGTAGTGTAGTGTTATACAGGTGTAGTGTAATGTTATACAGGTGTAGTGTAGTGTTATACAGGTGTAGTGTAGTGTTATACGGGTGTAGTGTAGTGTTATACGGGTGTAGTGTAGTGTTATACGGGTGTAGTGTAGTGTTATACGGGTGTAGTGTAGTGTTATACGGGTGTAGTGTAGTGTTATACGGGTGTAGTGTAGTGTTATACGGGTGTAGTGTAGTGTTATACGGGTGTAGTGTAGTGTTATACGGGTGTAGTGTAGTGTTATACGGGTGTAGTGTAGTGTTATACGGGTGTAGTGTAGTGTTATACGGGTGTAGTGTAGTGTTATACGGGTGTAGTGTAGTGTTATACGGGTGTAGTGTAGTGTTATACGGGTGTAGTGTAGTGTTATACGGGTGTAGTGTAGTGTTATACGGGTGTAGTGTAGTGTTATACGGGTGTAGTGTAGTGTTATACGGGTGTAGTGTAGTGTTATACGGGTGTAGTGTAGTGTTATACGGGTGTAGTGTAGTGTTATACGGGTGTAGTGTAGTGTTATACAGGTGTAGTGTAGTGTTATACAGGTGTAGTGTAGTGTTATACAGGTGTAGTGTAGTGTTATACAGGTGTAGTGTAGTGTTATACAGGTGTAGTGTAGTGTTATACAGGTGTAGTGTAGTGTTATACAGGTGTAGTGTAGTGTTAGTATAATGTAATGTAATGTTACACAGGTGTAGTGTAGTGTTATACAGGTGTAGTGTTATACAGGTGTAGTGTAGTGTTATACAGGTGTAGTGTAGTGTTATACAGGTGTAGTGTAATGTTATACAGGTGTAGTGTAATGTTATACAGGTGTAGTGTTATACAGGTGTAGTGTAGTGTTAGTATAATGTAATGTAATGTTACACAGGTGTAGTGTAGTGTTAGTATAATGTAATGTAGTGTTACACAGGTGTAGTGTAGTGTTAGTATAATGTAATGTAATGTTATACAGGTGTAGTGTAGTGTTATACAGGTGTAGTGTAGTGTTATACAGGTGTAGTGTAATGTTATACAGGTGTATTGTAGTGTTATACAGGTGTAGTGTAGTGTTATACAGGTGTAGTGTAGTGTTACACAGGTGTAGTGTAGTGTTATACAGGTGTAGTGTTATACAGGTGTAATGTAGTGTTATACAGGTGTAGTGTAGTGTTCTACAGGTGTAGTGTAGTGTTAGTGTAATGTAATGTTACACAGGTGTAGTGTAGTGTTAGTATAATGTAATGTAGTGTTACACAGGTGTAGTGTAGTGTTAGTATAATGTAATGTAATGTTATACAGGTGTAGTGTAGTGTTATACAGGTGTAGTGTAGTGTTATACAGGTGTAGTGTGGTGTAATACAGGTGTAGTGTAGTGTTATACAGGTGTAGTGTAGTGTTATACAGGTGTACTGTAGTGTTATACAGGTGTAGTGTAGTGTTATACAGGTGTAGTGTAGTGTTATACAGGTGTAGTGTAGTGTTATACAGGTGTAGTGTAGTGTTATACAGGTGTAGTGTAGTGTTATACAGGTGTAGTGTAGTGTTATACAGGTGTAGTGTAGTGTTATACAGGTGTAGTGTAGTGTTATACAGGTGTAGTGTAGTGTTATACAGGTGTAGTGTAGTGTTATACAGGTGTAGTGTTATACAGGTGTAGTGTAGTGTTATACAGGTGTAGTGTAGTGTTATACAGGTGTAGTGTAGTGTTATACAGGTGTAGTGTTATACAGGTGTAGTGTTATACAGGTGTAGTGTAGTGTTATACAGGTGTAGTGTAGTGTTATACAGGTGTAGTGTAGTGTTATACAGGTGTAGTGTTATACAGGTGTAGTGTAGTGTTATACAGGTGTAGTGTAGTGTTATACAGGTGTAGTGTAGTGTTATACAGGTGTAGTGTAGTGTTATACAGGTGTAGTGTTATACAGGTGTAGTGTAGTGTTATACAGGTGTAGTGTAGTGTAATACAGGTGTAGTGTAGTGTTATACAGGTGTAGTGTAGTGTTATACAGGTGTAGTGTAGTGTTATACAGGTGTAGTGTTATACAGGTGTAGTGTAGTGTTATACAGGTGTAGTGTAGTGTTATACAGGTGTAGTGTAATGTTATACAGGTGTAGTGTAATGTTATACAGGTGTAGTGTTATACAGGTGTAGTGTAGTGTTAGTATAATGTAATGTAATGTTACACAGGTGTAGTGTAGTGTTAGTATAATGTAATGTAGTGTTACACAGGTGTAGTGTAGTGTTATACAGGTGTAGTGTTATACAGGTGTAGTGTAGTGTTATACAGGTGTAGTGTAATGTTATACAGGTGTAGTGTAATGTTATACAGGTGTAGTGTAATGTTATACAGGTGTAGTGTAATGTTATACAGGTGTAGTGTTATACAGGTGTAATGCAGTGTTATACAGGTGTAGTGTAGTGTTAGTATAATGTAATGTAGTGTTACACAGGTGTAGTGTAGTGTTAGTATAATGTAATGTAGTGTTACACAGGTGTAGTGTAGTGTTATACAGGTGTAGTGTAATGTTATACAGGTGTAGTGTAGTGTTATACAGGTGTAGTGTAGTGTTATACAGGTGTAGTGTAGTGTTATACAGGTGTAGTGTAGTGTTATACAGGTGTAGTGTTATACAGGTGTAGTGTAGTGTTATACAGGTGTAGTGTAGTGTTATACAGGTGTAGTGTAGTGTTATACAGGTGTAGTGTAGTGTTATACAGGTGTAGTGTAATGTTATACAGGTGTAGTGTAATGTTACACAGGTGTAGTGTAGTGTTAGTATAATGTAATGTAATGTTATACAGGTGTAGTGTAGTGTTAGTATAATGTAATGTAATGTTACACAGGTGTAGTGTAGTGTTAGTATAATGTAATGTAATTTTATACAGGTGTAGTGTAGTGTTAGTATAATGTAATGTAGTGTTATACAGGTGTAGTGTAGTGTTATACAGGTGTAGTGTAGTGTTATACAGGTGTAGTGTAGTGTTATACAGGTGTAGTGTAGTGTTATACAGGTGTAGTGTAGTGTTATACAGGTGTAGTGTAGTGTTACACAGGTGTAGTGTAATGTTAGTATAATGTAATGTAGTGTTATACAGGTGTAGTGTAGTGTTAGTATAATGTAATGTAGTGTTACACAGGTGTAGTGTAGTGTTACACAGGTGTAGTGTAGTGTTATACAGGTGTAGTGTAGTGTAGTGTTATACAGGTGTAGTGTAGTGTTATACAGGTGTAGTGTAGTGTTATACAGGTGTAGTGTAGTGTTATACAGTTGTAGTATAGTGTTAGTATAATGTAATGTAATGTTATACAGGTGTAGTGTAGTGTTATACAGGTGTAGTGTAGTGTTATACAGGTGTAGTGTAGTGTTATACAGGTGTAGTGTTATACAGGTGTAGTGTAGTGTTATACAGGTGTAGTGTAGTGTTATACAGGTGTAGTGTAGTGTTATACAGGTGTAGTGTAGTGTTATACAGGTGTAGTGTAGTGTTAGTATAATGTAATGTAATGTTATACAGGTGTAGTGTAGTGTTATACAGGTGTAGTGTAGTGTTATACAGGTGTAGTGTTATACAGGTGTAATGTAGTGTTATACAGGTGTAGTGTAGTGTTATACAGGTGTAGTGTTATACAGGTGTAGTGTTATACAGGTGTAGTGTAATGTTATACAGGTGTAGTGTTATACAGGTGTAATGTAGTGTTATACAGGTGTAGTGTAGTGTTATACAGGTGTAGTGTAGTGTTAGTATAATGTAATGTAATGTTACACAGGTGTAGTGTAGTGTTAGTATAATGTAATGTAGTGTTACACAGGTGTAGTGTAGTTTTATACAGGTGTAGTGTTATACAGGTGTAGTGTAGTGTTATACAGGTGTAGTGTATACTGTTATACAGGTGTAGTGTAGTGTTATACAGGTGTAGTGTAGTGTTATACAGGTGTAGTGTAGTGTTATACAGGTGTAGTGTAGTGTTATACAGGTGTAGTGTAATGTTATACAGGTGTAGTGTAATGTTATACAGGTGTAGTGTTATACAGGTGTAATGTAGTGTTATACAGGTGTAGTGTAGTGTTATACAGGTGTAGTGTAGTGTTATACAGGTGTAGTGTAGTGTTATACAGGTGTAGTGTAGTGTTATACAGGTGTAGTGTAGTGTTATACAGGTGTAGTGTTATACAGGTGTAGTGTAGTGTTATACAGGTGTAGTGTAGTGTTATACAGGTGTAGTGTAATGTTATACAGGTGTAGTGTAATGTTATACAGGTGTAGTGTAATGTTATACAGGTGTAGTGTAATGTTATACAGGTGTAGTGTAATGTTACACAGGTGTAGTGTAGTGTTATACAGGTGTAGTGTAGTGTTAGTATAATGTAATGTAATGTTATACAGATGTAGTGTAGTGTTAGTATAATGTAATGTAGTGTTATACAGGTGTAGTGTAGTGTTAGTATAATGTAATGTAGTGTTATACAGGTGTAGTGTAGTGTTATACAAGTGTAGTGTAGTGTTATACAGGTGTAGTGTAGTGTTATACAGGTGTAGTGTAGTGTTATACAGGTGTAGTGTAGTGTTATACAGGTGTAGTGTAGTGTTATACAGGTGTAGTGTAGTGTTATACAGGTGTAGTGTAGTGTTATACAGGTGTAGTGTAGTGTTATACAGGTGTAGTGTAGTGTTATACAGGTGTAGTGTAGTGTTACACAGGTGTAGTGTAATGTTAGTATAATGTAATGTAGTGTTATACAGGTGTAGTGTAGTGTTAGTATAATGTAATGTAGTGTTACACAGGTGTAGTGTAGTGTTACACAGGTGTAGTGTAGTGTTACACAGGTGTAGTGTAGTGTTATACAGGTGTAGTGTAGTGTTACACAGGTGTAGTGTAGTGTTATACAGGTGTAGTGTAGTGTTATACAGGTGTAGTGTAGTGTTATACAGGTGTAGTGTAGTGTTATACAGGTGTAGTGTAGTGTTATACAGGTGTAGTGTAGTGTTACACAGGTGTAGTGTAGTGTTATACAGGTGTAGTGTAGTGTTACACAGGTGTAGTGTAGTGTTATACAGGTGTAGTGTAGTGTTATACAGGTGTAGTGTAATGTTATACAGGTGTAGTGTAGTGTTATACAGGTGTAGTGTAGTGTTATACAGGTGTAGTGTAGTGTTATACAGGTGTAGTGTAGTGTTACACAGGTGTAGTGTAGTGTTATACAGGTGTAGTGTAGTGTTATACAGGTGTAGTGTAATGTTATACAGGTGTAGTGTAGTGTTATACAGGTGTAGTGTAGTGTTATACAGGTGTAGTGTAGTGTTATACAGGTGTAGTGTAGTGTTACACAGGTGTAGTGTAGTGTTACACAGGTGTAGTGTAGTGTTATACAGGTGTAGTGTAGTGTTATACAGGTGTAGTGTAGTGTTATACAGGTGTAGTGTAGTGTTATACAGGTGTAGTGTAGTGTTATACAGGTGTAGTGTAGTGTTACACAGGTGTAGTGTAATGTTAGTATAATGTAATGTAGTGTTATACAGGTGTAGTGTAGTGTTAGTATAATGTAATGTAGTGTTACACAGGTGTAGTGTAGTGTTACACAGGTGTAGTGTAGTGTTACACAGGTGTAGTGTAGTGTTATACAGGTGTAGTGTAGTGTTATACAGGTGTAGTGTAGTGTTATACAGGTGTAGTGTAGTGTTATACAGGTGTAGTGTAGTGTTATACAGGTGTAGTGTAGTGTTAGTATAATGTAATGTAGTGTTATACAGGTGTAGTGTAGTGTTACACAGGTGTAGTGTAGTGTTATACAGGTGTAGTGTAGTGTTATACAGGTGTAGTGTAGTGTTATACAGGTGTAGTGTAATGTTATACAGGTGTAGTGTAGTGTTATACAGGTGTAGTGTAGTGTTATACAGGTGTAGTGTAGTGTTACACAGGTGTAGTGTAGTGTTATACAGGTGTAGTGTAGTGTTATACAGGTGTAGTGTAGTGTTATACAGGTGTAGTGTAATGTTATACAGGTGTAGTGTAGTGTTATACAGGTGTAGTGTAGTGTTATACAGGTGTAGTGTAGTGTTATACAGGTGTAGTGTAGTGTTACACAGGTGTAGTGTAGTGTTACACAGGTGTAGTGTAGTGTTATACAGGTGTAGTGTAGTGTTATACAGGTGTAGTGTAGTGTTATACAGGTGTAGTGTAGTGTTATACAGGTGTAGTGTAGTGTTACACAGGTGTAGTGTAGTGTTAGTATAATGTAATGTAGTGTTATACAGATGTAGTGTAGTGTTATACAGGTGTAGTGTAGTGTTATACAGGTGTAGTGTAGTGTTATACAGGTGTAGTGTAGTGTTAGTATAATGTAATGTAGTGTTATACAGGTGTAGTGTAGTGTTAGTATAGTGTAATGTAGTGTTAGTATAATGTAGTGTAGTGTTATACAGGTATAGTGTAGTGTTAGTATAATGTAATGTAATGTTATACAGGTGTAGTGTAGTGTTATACAGGTGTAGTGTAGTGTTATACAGGTGTAGTGTAGTGTTATACAGGTGTAGTGTAGTGTTATACAGGTGTAGTGTAGTGTTATACAGGTGTAGTGTAGTGTTATACAGGTGTAGTGTAGTGTTATACAGGTGTAGTGTAGTGTTATACAGGTGTAGTGTAGTGTTATACAGGTGTAGTGTAGTGTTACACAGGTGTAGTGTAGTGTTACACAGGTGTAGTGTAGTGTTAGTATAATGTAATGTAGTGTTATACAGATGTAGTGTAGTGTTATACAGGTGTAGTGTAATGTTATACAGGTGTAGTGTAGTGTTAGTATAATGTAATGTAGTGTTATACAGGTGTAGTGTAATGTTATACAGGTGTAGTGTAGTGTTAGTATAATGTAATGTAGTGTTATACAGGTGTAGTGTAATGTTATACAGGTGTAGTGTAGTGTTAGTATAATGTAATGTAATGTTACACAGGTGTAGTGTAGTGTTAGTATAATGTAATGTAATGTTATGCAGGTGTAGTGTAGTGTTAGTATAATGTAATGTAGTGTTATACAGGTGTATTGTAGTGTTATACAGGTGTAGTGTTATACAGGTGTAGTGTAGTGTTAGTATAATGTAATGTAGTGTTATACAGGTGTAGTGTAGTGTTAGTATAATGTAATGTAGTGTTACACAGGTGTAGTGTAGTGTTACACAGGTGTAGTGTAGTGTTATACAGGTGTAGTGTAGTGTTATACAGGTGTAGTGTAGTGTTAGTATAATGTAATGTAATGTTATACAGATGTAGTGTAGTGTTAGTATAATGTAATGTAGTGTTATACAGGTGTAGTGTAGTGTTAGTATAATGTAATGTAATGTTATACAGATGTAGTGTAGTGTTAGTATAATGTAATGTAGTGTTATACAGGTGTAGTGTAGTGTTAGTATAATGTAATGTAGTGTTATACAGGTGTAGTGTAGTGTTATACAGGTGTAGTGTAGTGTTATACAGGTGTAGTGTAGTGTTATACAGGTGTAGTGTAGTGTTATACAGGTGTAGTGTAGTGTTATACAGGTGTAGTGTAGTGTTATACAGGTGTAGTGTAGTGTTATACAGGTGTAGTGTAGTGTTATACAGGTGTAGTGTAGTGTTATACAGGTGTAGTGTAGTGTTATACAGGTGTAGTGTAGTGTTATACAGGTGTAGTGTTACACAGGTGTAGTGTAATGTTAGTATAATGTAATGTAGTGTTAAACAGGTGTAGTGTAGTGTTATACAGGTGTAGTGTAGTGTTAGTATAATGTAATGTAGTGTTACACAGGTGTAGTGTAGTGTTACACAGGTGTAGTGTAGTGTTATACAGGTGTAGTGTAGTGTTATACAGGTGTAGTGTAGTGTTATACAGGTGTAGTGTAGTGTTATACAGGTGTAGTGTAGTGTTATACAGGTGTAGTGTTATACAGGTGTAGTGTAGTGTTATACAGGTGTAGTGTAGTGTTAGTATAATGTAATGTAATGTTATACAGGTGTAGTGTAGTGTTATACAGATGTACTGTAGTGTTATACAGATGTACTGTAGTGTTATACAGGTGTAGTGTAGTGTTATACAGGTGTAGTGTAGTGTTATACAGGTGTAGTGTAGTGTTAGTATAATGTAATGTAGTGTTATACAGGTGTAGTGTAGTGTTAGTATAGTGTAATGTAGTGTTAGTATAATGTAGTGTAGTGTTATACAGGTATAGTGTAGTGTTAGTATAATGTAATGTAGTGTTATACAGGTGTAGTGTAGTGTTAGTATAGTGTAATGTAGTGTTAGTATAATGTAGTGTAGTGTTACACAGGTGTAGTGTAGTGTTAGTATAATGTAATGTAATGTTATACAGGTGTAGTGTAGTGTTATACAGGTGTAGTGTAATGTTATACAGGTGTAGTGTAGTGTTATACAGGTGTAGTGTAGTGTTATACAGGTGTAGTGTAGTGTTATACAGGTGTAGTGTAGTGTTACACAGGTGTAGTGTAGTGTTATACAGGTGTAGTGTAGTGTTATACAGGTGTAGTGTAGTGTTATACAGGTGTAGTGTAGTGTTATACAGGTGTAGTGTAGTGTTAGTATAATGTAATGTAGTGTTATACAGATGTAGTGTAGTGTTATACAGGTGTAGTGTAATGTTATACAGGTGTAGTGTAGTGTTAGTATAATGTAATGTAGTGTTATACAGGTGTAGTGTAATGTTATACAGGTGTAGTGTAGTGTTAGTATAATGTAATGTAGTGTTATACAGGTGTAGTGTAATGTTATACAGGTGTAGTGTAGTGTTAGTATAATGTAATGTAATGTTATACAGGTGTAGTGTAGTGTTAGTATAATGTAATGTTACACAGGTGTAGTGTAGTGTTACACAGGTGTAGTGTAGTGTTATACAGGTGTAGTGTAGTGTTATACAGGTGTAGTGTAGTGTTATACAGGTGTAGTGTAGTGTTATACAGGTGTAGTGTAGTGTTATACAGGTGTAGTGTAGTGTTATACAGGTGTAGTGTAGTGTTATACAGGTGTAGTGTAGTGTTAGTATAATGTAATGTAATGTTATACAGGTGTAGTGTAGTGTTATACAGGTGTAGTGTAGTGTTATACAGGTGTAGTGTAGTGTTACACAGGTGTAGTGTAATGTTAGTATAATGTAATGTAGTGTTATACAGGTGTAGTGTAGTGTTGGTATAATGTAATGTAGTGTTACACAGGTGTAGTGTAGTGTTACACAGGTGTAGTGTAGTGTTATACAGGTGTAGTGTAGTGTTATACAGGTGTAGTGTAGTGTTATACAGGTGTAGTGTAGTGTTATACAGGTGTAGTGTAGTGTTATACAGGTGTAGTGTAGTGTTAGTATAATGTAATGTAATGTTATACAGGTGTAGTGTAGTGTTATACAGGTGTAGTGTAGTGTTATACAGGTGTAGTGTAGTGTTATACAGGTGTAGTGTAGTGTTATACAGGTGTAGTGTAGTGTTACACAGGTGTAGTGTAGTGTTAGTATAATGTAATGTAGTGTTATACAGGTGTAGTGTAGTGTTATACAGGTGTAGTGTAGTGTTATACAGGTGTAGTGTAGTGTTATACAGGTGTAGTGTAGTGTTACACAGGTGTAGTGTAGTGTTATACAGGTGTAGTGTAGTGTTATACAGGTGTAGTGTAGTGTTAGTATAATGTAATGTAGTGTTATACAGGTGTAGTGTAGTGTTATACAGGTGTAGTGTAGTGTTATACAGGTGTAGTGTAGTGTTAGTATAATGTAATGTAGTGTTATACAGGTGTAGTGTAGTGTTAGTATAGTGTAATGTAGTGTTAGTATAATGTAGTGTAGTGTTATACAGGTATAGTGTAGTGTTAGTATAATGTAATGTAGTGTTATACAGGTGTAGTGTAGTGTT